>NW_003852403.1:22388359-22546210 GCF_000181295.1 Otolemur garnettii
TTTTCTCAGAGTTTCATAATTCTCTTTATAGAGATCTTTCAAGTCCTTTGTTAGGTAAATTCTCAAATATTTCATCTTCTTTGGCACAACTATAAAGGGAATAGAGCCCTTGACTATTTTTTGGCTTGACTATTATTGGTATATATAAAACTACTGATTTGTGAGTATTGATTTTGTATCCTGAGATGATACTGTATTCCTTGATCACTTCTAAGAGTTTTGTGGTTGAGTACCTGGGGTTTTCCAGGTATATCATATCATCTGCAAAGAGTGAAAGTTTGATCTCCTCTGATGCTATTTGTATACCCTTCATCACCTTCTCTTGCCTGATTGTGATGGCTAAGATTTCCATTACAATGTTAAAAAGCAATGGAGACAATGGGCAACTTTGCCTGGTTCCTGATCTGAGTGGAAATGTTTTCAATTTTACTCCATTGAATATGATATTGGCTGTCGGTTTGCTGTAGATGGTCTCTATCGGTTTAAGAAAAGTCTCTTATATACCTATTTTCTTAGGTGTTCAGATCATTAAAGGATGCTGGATATTGTCAAAAGCTTTTTCTGTATCTATTGGGAGAATCATATGGCCTTGTTTTTTAGTTTGTTTATGTGACGTATTATATTTATAGATTTACATATATTGAACCAATCTGGAGACCCAAATAGTCATGGTGTATAATTCGTTTGATGTGTTGCTGAATTCTGTTTGCTAGGATCTTATTGAATATTTTTGCATCTATGTTCATTAAAGATATTGGTCTATAGTTTTCTTTTCTTGTTGGGTCTTTTGTCGGTTTAGGGATCAGGGTGATATTTGCTTTCATAGAATGTGTTGGGAAGTATTCCTTTTTTTTTTTTTTTTTTTGATGTTTTGGAAAAGGTTAAGTAATATGGGTACTAGTTCCTCTTTAAAGAGTTGGTAGAATTCTGATGTGAAGCCATCTGGTCCTAGACTCTTCTTTTTTGGGAGATTTCGAATAGTTGATTCTATTTCAGTTCTTGATATAGGTCTGTTCAGCATTTCCAATTCTTTCTGATTATGCCTAGGAAGTTGGCGTGCTTCCAAATATTGGTCAATTTCTTTCAGATTTTCATATTTCTGGGAATAAAGTTTTTTGTAGTATTCATTAAGTATTCTTTGAATTTCTGAGGTGTCTGTTCTTATTTCACCTTTGTCATATCTGATGGATGATATTAGGGACTTTAATTTTCTATATTTGATTAGGTTGGCCAAAGGTTTATTAATTTTATTGAATTTTTCAAAAAAACAACTTTTTGATTGATTGATCTCTTGAATAATTCTTTTATTTTTGATTTCATTTAATTCTGCTCTAATTTTAGTTATTTCTTTTCTTCTGCTGGGTTTTGGGTTGAAATGTTCTTCCTTTTCCAGTTGCTTAAGATGTCCCATTAAGCTATTGGCTTCCTCTCTTTCCATTCTCTTGAGGAAGGCTTGCAACGCTATAAATTTGCCTCTTAGAACTGCAGACTCTTATAAAAACATGGAAGCTAAATAACCTTATGCTGAATGATAGATGGGTCAGAGACAAGATCAAGAAGAAAATTGCCAAATTTTTAGAACAAAATGGTAATGAAGATATGAGTTACCAGAACCTCTGGGATATTGCAAAGGCAGTTCTTTTGTTTGTTTAAAGCCTAGTGTATCTGCAAATAAAATTAGTACCCCTGCTTTTTTCTGATTTCTGTTTGCCTGGATTACAGATGCCCATCCCTTCATGCTGAGTCTATATTTATCATATAAGGTAAGATGAGATTCTTGTATGCAGAAGATATCTGGCCTGAGTTTTTGTATCTAGTCAGCCAACCTGTGCCTCTTAAGAGGACAGTTTAAGCCGTTCACATTAATTGAGAGTATTGATAAGCCTGGTAGTATTTTGGGTGTCAAGTTTTTCAAAAGTCCAGTGGAAATTTTGAATTTTTTCATCACTTTGGAAATTGGGCTTTGGTCAAGAATTTCAGAGTGAGTTTACTTTGGTGGCAGAGCATTGTAATGGTCATTATGGAGGATAGGTCTGAGGATATCCTGAAGAGTTGGTTTGGTTATGGCAAATTTCTTCTGTCATTAAAATATTTAACTTCTCCATCATAAATGAAGTTCAATTTAGCTGGATACAGGATCCTGGGCTGAAAGTTGTTTTGTTTTAGGAGATTGAAGGTCGATGACCATCCTCTTCTGGCTTGAAAAGTTTCAGCAGAAAGATCTGCAATTATTCTATTATTCTTCCCCTTGTAGGTTATGATTTTCTTACATCTGGCTGCTTGCGGAATTTTCTCCTTCATATTAACTTTGGTAAAGTTAATTACAATATGTCTAGAAGATACTTTATTTGGGTTGAGTCATCCTAGGGTTCTGAAACTGTCTGCTATCTTAATTTCAGTGTCTCTTGCCATGCTTGGGAAGTTCTCCTCAATTATCTCTTGGAGTAGAGTATCTGTGCCTTTCCTGCCATCCTCTTCTCCTTCAGGGATTCCCATGAGGTGAATGTTTGCTCTTTTGGAGTAGTCCCACAATTCTCTCAGGAAATGATCCATTTTTGCTCTCCACTTCTCTTCCTCTTTGAGTGTTTGGGAGTATTCAAAAACTTTGTTTTCAATGTCAGAGATCCTTTCTTCTGCCTGCTCTATTTTGTTATTGAGGGATTCTACTGTATTTCTCAGCTCTTTGAGGGCTGCAAGTTCTTGCCTCAATATGTCAAAATCTTTGGTAATTTTGTCTTTGAATTTGTTGAATTCTCAAGACAACTTTTGAATTGTTCCTTGAATTTCTAATTCTATCTTTGCCTCCATTCTGTTAATTTTATTTGCAATCCAAATTCTGAATTCAATTTCTGACATCTCAGCCATTTGTTTATGAATGGGATCTTCTGTTGTGTCTCCTTTGTCATTCCTTGGGGAAGTTGATCTACTCTGATTATTCATGTTGCCAGAGATTTTCTGCTGATTCTTCCCTATGATTATTTTTCACCATTTGGCTAGAGAATCTGGCAAGGCAAAACTGAATTGAGGTCTCCTGGAGTTGTAATTGACTAGCCCTTTACCAAAGAACTAGAACTTGCAATTGTGGCTTTTCTCTTAGAGCTTTACAAAGGTCCTGTTTAGAACTACAGCTTGAAACTCTGGGGACCTGCTTGGTGTGGTGGGGCTAAATGGTGCTGACTGGTATTCACCTAGTCTCTACCCAATCCTAATGAATCAGTGGCTTTGGGCTGAAATCTCAGCTGTGGAGATATTTAAGTAACTAAGACATCCCACACCCCCACAGGCAACAACTGGCAGGGGAGAATCCCACACTCCCACAACAACACAACCAGGGTACAACCTTTGTGGGTCCCCAGGTGATCAGCCCAGTTCAAGTGTACCAAGCAATTGTTCTGGTCAACACAAACACCAATCTGGTGGGAGAGTTCAAAAGGTCTTCAGCATGTAGGCAGCAGGAGTCTACTGGCAGCTCAATTTGACCCCAGTGGGAAGGACTGTGGAGCTTCCACCACTGTCAGGGGTGGCACTGCCATTGTCTAGCATGATGCTTTGGTCTAGGGTACTGCTGTGTGCAGGTCACTGGAGCTGGCAGGGAGCTGGAGGGCTTTTCCACCAGCCACAAGGGTCACAAGAGCCAGGCAGGGAACCAGAGTGTAGAGCCCTGACCCCTGGCCTTGGGCCACAGGAGCCAGAGGGCAGAGTCACCAGCCTCTGGGGCCTCAGGGGTCACAGGAGACAGGAGGAGAGCTGCGTCACCCACCACTGGCTGCTGATCTGGGGACCTGGTGGGTTGTGGTCCTCGGTGGTCAGTAGCATGGGTCCCCTAAATGTCTCTCTCCCCTTGTGACTCCCCGCCTCTATTAAAGTTATAGTTTCAGCACAACTGCCCCACAGCTCATGAGGTGCCCCATCCTAGCAAAAAATATGCCAAAAAGCTCCAGATTTTGCAGGGGGTAGTCTTCCAGAATGCCAGGTAAGGGGGGAGGGGTGGATTGGGAGTTCAGGAAGGTAGGGAGAATACCAGATCAACCTTTGGCCAGGGCAAGAGACTGCCTGGGCTTGCAGCGGTATCTCTCCACGGAGGGAGTCTCAGCTCTCAGTGTTCTCTTCCTTTTGGTTTAACAAAAGGTCCTCTGTTCTCTACTCACCTCAAGTCACTCTCCTAAGGAGGGGAAGGGAAGGATTCCTGTCCTCTTTGTGATGACTTTTATACCTGAAATTTGTTTCCTTGGAATCCCAGCTTGTTGCAGAAGGGATGATGCAAACCTATCGATCCTCTTTCTCAGCTCAGCTTCCAATCTTCCACTTTATTGGGTTAGTTCTGGCCATTACTTCTCCCTCTGGACGGGAGCCTCTGTTGAAAGCAGGCTTCAGTCAGCCATCTTGCCTCCTTCAACAAGGATTTTTTTTTTTGAAAAAACAAACAAACAAGCAAAAACATTACTCATTACTTAATTAGAAACTCCAGTTGTCTGGAATTCCCCTTAATCCCATTTCCTAGATGTCATAGTTAAAAAAAGGCAATATATACATTTATATATACAATACATACACTTAAGCATTCTTCATCAACTACCCGGGGACAACATGCTATAGTAGAAAGAGAATGATCTTCAAAATCAATGAAGATAAGGGATCAAATAATTGATGGGCCCTACATAGAATCCCAACTCTACCTCTTTGTGATTTTGAGTCAATTGGATAATTTTATCTATGAAAGTATGATACAGCACCCACCCTCAGACTGACTATGAGGCTATGAGGATTAAATCAGATACCACATGCAAGATGTAAGTCTTACACAGGCACTTAATAAGTGACTAAAAATATGTTAATCTTATTCCCCCCTCCAAGGTGCCTAAAGAATTACTAATTCACAAAGAGTGTCACAGAGCAATGCAATAAACATAAAATTTTATTTCTTTTCCCAGCAACAGAATTGGAAAGTTTAGGATGTCCAGGAAACCAGTGGCTTAAATTTTCTTAAGATTTTTTGAAATGATTATTCTATTACATTGTCAATGTCAGTGTCCCATCTGGACTATGCATTTAAAGTCTCTTATTCCAGATCAACAGACAATAATGAGAATGAGTACCATGTCTGGAATTTCTCCAGTGGACGCTGAGCCCTAAGGCTGTAACAGCAAGCCAAGCATGCCAGGCATATGGTCAGATATGGCCTGTCATTGTCAGCAAGATTAAAATTTCCTCTTAGTCCAGTGGGGTGGGCCCAATGAAATGGACACCTGTGAGTTTCCATGGAACAGTCATTACAATAATTTTGGAAAGCCAGTATCCACTTCATCAAATTTCCCCCAAATTTGAATGGATGGGATCTGCTTAGTCTACTTTACCCTATTTTCTTCCCCTCATTATACATTTACAGCACTAGGATTAGAAGAAAATCCCTACATCCTGTCTAGTACTTAGTGTTCCATGTGGTGGTTTCTTTAAAATACATGAATGAATTATTTTCTCACTTCTGTTAGTTATTTCACAAAGCTAGTGGTGAGAGGGCTGCAGGGTGGCAATTGCTCTGCTCTTTCAGATATTATTTTTAAGTTTTCCATGGAAAAAAATTAGCAAGTAGAGATTGAGCTGCTAAAAAACACCACCATGTTGTCCTCATCCTAAAATCTTTCTCCAGTGGTTCATTCCAGTTTTACAGAAGTGATGTCTGGCTTTTTCAAAATGGAAAGGTAAGATCTTGCTCCATTATAAATCCATTGTTAACATCAGCATAAATTCTATGTGCATATCTGGAATGAAACCCACTGATCCTGATGTCTGAGAATTTTCTCTAAGTTGATAGAACCTCAAGGGGAGTCAGCTAACTCGGGGGAGCACCAGGCATCTGATCCTGGCTTGCTATTTTAAAGAGGCCTTTGCGTGCTGACTGACCCTGGATTTACAACACTAGTATAAAGTTAGTGGCAAACCTACTTATCAGATGAGCATTTTGGTACAGTGATAGTAATCAAAGCTATGTACAGAAGCCTATCACAGAAATAAGAAATATTACTTTTAAATAGCACTTTGTATCTTACTATGAAAGTTTACACAGCACTTTCTAGGATGTTAGCTTATCTCCACAAGTCAATATGGAGGACATTATCATTGTCATTTTATAATGAAAAAAATCCAAGATTTAAGAAGTTAAGTCTTGTCCAAGATTACACACTATATTTTTCTGTGTATATTGTATACTTTTTGCCCAAATTTTTGAGAAAAAAATAAGGATGTGCATAATACAATGAGTGGTACTAATTACATATTCATATAAATATTTTTAATTCTTTTATTTATGATTATGAGTTAGTGTAACTTTGGAAAACAATGTTATCCATATGCAAAAAAAAACCCTGGAATAATATTATTGGTTTTGTTTAACTTATGACAAATTTGCAATGAAAGCATTTTCAGCCAATGAAGAGGGATGTATTTCTCTTTGTACACCTTAGGCAGGAGCTAGTAATCTAGCTGATATTTTTTTCAAAATTCTGTTATAATACAAAAAAAGCCTAAGTACCTAAGTATTAACAAATAAAAATTTAAATTAAAAAATTAAAATGAAATATTTTTTTCCTGAAAGTTTAGGCCAAAAACATGGGTGCTCATTATACACAGAAGCATGCTATACACAGGAAAATATGGTAGCTAGTTAATATCAACTGAAAGTGCATCCCACATCCTCCTCAGAGTTCAAATCTCCTGGTGTCCTCCTTTGCTAAGGTCTTCCAATTCCTGGAATACATTTGTTTGTTAGTTCATTATATTAGCTGCCTACTTTTTCTTTTCATATTATTTTACTCTATTACAAAACTCCTGATTTTTCAGGTAACTGATGCACCATACATCCTCACCAAATCTCTGAAGTAAAAAAAATTGATTCTCAATTGAAGAAGATGGCAAGGGTGTTTTCAGACAATAAAAACTACATCTCAGAACACAGGTAGCTCTGGGCTTAATTACAAAAGAAGAGATTCAGTTATCTCTTTTATTTCTCTTCTTACTCTTTAAAATCCATCCTGTTCATCCCAAATTATAGTGGGATCCTTCAACATTTACTATCTAGACCACTTGCTTGGTATTTCATTATGAATTGGCCATGTGCTTATTGACCTGAATTATTTTTACTGTGTTATTATTAATTGTCCATTTATGAATTGCCTCTCAGCTAGAGGCTAAGCTTCTAGAAAGAAAGCAGGGGCCATATTTTAAAGTTTTCCCAATCCCTTAGATTTAAGGTTGTCTACAGGAATACTTACAGCAACAGAACCAGGGAAAATATGTTGTTACAGATGTGATAATTGTCTATCCACTCTCTACTTCTTTTTGGCTAATATATCTCTGAGTTTCTTCAGTAATCAGATGATCCAGAAATGCCAATGAAATATAAGCATGTTAGTTCAGGAAAAGCTTTTGTTTCCTGTTAATGTAGACACAAGAAGACCTGCCTCTTCTCTTTCTTCCTGATTTGAATGTGTACATACAGCCGGTTCCTATGGCACCAATTATGTGACATGAGGCACTGAGCATTAGATGGAGAAGACAACAGCTAAAAATGGCAGAGCTTAAGTACAGAAGGAAAAAAGCCCGAGTCTTAGATGACATCCATGAGCCACTGCCCCAGGGCCAGCTGTCACCTCCCTCCAGTCTTCTCATGAGTGAGAGGCTATACATCTCTAGCACTTGAGCCATTTCTAATTCCAACTCTATATATCCAGAGTTTAGTATCAAAGTTGAACTATACTTCTTTCTTTGTGCTCCCTAACAGGCAGAACAATAACATAAAAGTGATACTGAATTAGTTATTATTTGTCATTGTCTTTGAGGAGAAAACATATCAGATCTTTAAGAGGAACACCTCTTCTCATGGAACTTAGCCCTTTAAGAAATATCTCAGGTGGAAGTATGGAGAATCCTCAAAAATCTAAAAGTAGACCTTCCATTTGACCCTATAATCCCATTACTAGCTATCTACCCAGAAGAACAAAAAATCATTTTATCACCAAGACATTTGCACTAGAATGTTTATTGTGGCTTAATTCATAATTACCAAGGTGTAGAAGCAACCCAAGTGCCCATCAACCCATAAATAGATCAATAAACTGTGGTATATGTATACCATGGAATATTATTCAGCCATTAACATCATTTACATTTACCTGGATAGAGTTAAAGTACATTCTTTTTAGTAAAGTAGTATAAGAATGAAAAGATAAATATCCAATGTACTCCATACTAATCTGAAATCAATATATAAATAATTACATGTTCATAAGAACAATAAAACACACACTATTATGGTCCAGTTTGGGGGTACAGAGAAGTGGGTGGGGGTGGAGGAAGGATGGATGACAGAAGGAGAGAGGGCATGAGGTAGAATCTCACCTAATGTACACATTTGTAAGGGTATATAACACGATCCCTGGGTGAGGGGTTCTTTTATAAGTGTATCTTTACCCTGGAAGTGAAAACAATGTAACCTAAATATTGTACCTTCATATTAATTTGAATAAAGTTAAAAAAAGTGTCTCAAGTGGGGCCCCATAAAGAGACAGTTATGGTGGAAAATATATTCAAATTGCATCCCTACATTAAGTGTAAAATTAGATTTCATATGGTTATTTCTTATAGAAACCTTTGATGTAAACTGAGGATATAATACCAAAACCTGATTCAGTGAAAACAATTATATATTGTAATATTTATTATAAATTTATTATAATTATACATTCTATATTTAGCTCAGGCAAATTAAGCCTTTTGTCCAGCTTTGAAGCTATGTAAACTAAACCTATATCTATATCTATATATACACATATATAGATATACACATATATAGATATAGATATTTTAAATTTCCTCATGTAAAGATTTTTGAGCTATTCAGGTCACCATCTAGTCAATGAAAGGAGAATATAGTTTTTGTATATTTAAAGTTTCACAATGGAAACAAATCACTGTGCTATGGAAATTTCTCAAAAATAATGCTGCAAAAGAAATAGGTTTTAGAATCTGAGTTTATCTTCTTAATGGTCTTCTTTGATTCCTTTAATTAAATAATTGCTTACCTCTTTTTCCTGGCTAGAAAGAAGGTCATTTAATTGGCTCTTAGTCTATCAGACAAAACCAGCTGGCCCATTGCTGAACTAGGGGAACAGGAAATACTGACTCAACCCATTTGAGCAGAGAGCAGCGTGGGCAGAGAGGGTCAACCTTACACATCTTTTATTGCAAAATAGTTCCAAGTCTCTTGAGACTGGATGAGTGGGAGAGGATAGATTATACTTCTAAAGTAGAAGCTATCTAGGAGGACAGGAAAACAGCTCTTTGGTTCAGCCTGCCTTCCACAGAGGCCACCATTTGATCATTTGGTATCTGTGCAGCACTTGGGGGTTTCTAAGCCTTAGGAATCTGAGATCATTAACACAAAACTGGAAGTCATCTTAGCCTTGGCGTTTTGTCTGGGGAACAAAACTGGCTCTGAGATCCATAAGTGACTCATTGAGGAAATACTTGGGCATGCTGCACAATATGAGGGCAATATTTTAGCAACAGGCAAACATGTATTACATGAGGAAGAATCATAAATGAAAGGAAAATAAATTAAGGCGTCAAGACACCAGAGGAAGGATCACAGCAAGAGGCAGATACCATTACCCTGGAAGTGAAACGCCAGCACTTTGGAAACAAAACATATGTGCTAGAGTCATCAATGAACTTGAAATGAGACAAAAAAATACCACACCAGTTTGCCTTCACTTCCTTTTGTGCTTGCTGCATGCCAAGTAGTTGAATATAAAGCATCCTAATGGATTTAAGAGCATTTTACAAATTAAGTTCTCTGAAAATACAAGCCATTATCATCATTATTGGAGAAGAGGAGACCACCATGTTACTCAAATTATGACATCTACTAGCCAAATAGTTTGCCCAGAAGGAAACTATGAAAAAGTAAAAAAACAAAAACAACTCAACAATTTTTTAGTGTTTGGTCTAGAACTAGGTTATAGCCTGTTACCAATAAGAATCCTGTTTAACATTGGGGCAGTGGAATTATAGTACTCTGAAAGGAGAGTTTCCCCACTTTTCTGCAGTATCTCAGAGGGGCAGAAAGAATGGTCCACAGCTCCTTGGCCAGGGCTGGCAGACAATCAGAGTGTTCTCCTTCTCCCTTCCGTGCTCATGGCAGACATTGCTAATCAATCACGACACTCCATAAGTCTCCTCATCAGCCTTCCAGGAAGCTACTACAAATTAATCAGAGTTGGAACATTTAGCTGAAACCTGATTGCCTTCCTGGCCCTAGGCTGTTTAGAGTGCTATTTTAGGTCTCCACCTAGCCTGATCAGAGGAGTGGTTCCAACTCCAGAGAGCACAGGAAAAAGAGGCCTCCATTTAAGGAATAATGATTATGATGATGATAAACAAACATTAAGACCAACAATAATGGTAATAATAGCATCTGCCATTTAGTTAGCTCTTACTTGGTTCCAGGAATTGGTTAAAATGTTTCACATGTTATTATTACCTCCATTTTACACATGGAAGAACTGAGACAGATGAAGTTATTCTACGAACACATTCAGACTCTTGGGATTTCAACATAGTTGTGTTTGAACCCAGAGCCCATATAATGTTGCCTACACCATTAGCAGACCTCAGGTTCAGCCTGAGGAGCTGAATAATAGGGTCAAATATCTGCAACTATTTAGACCAGTGTTTCTCAACCTTCCTAATGCCATGGCCCTTTAATACAGTTCCTGTGGGTAGCGCCCCAAAGGTTGAGAACTGCTGATTTAGAGCTTTCTATGAAGAGGAGAAGAAACTCTACCCTCTCCTTTTCTTGATGAAGCTGGTGGCCATGGCTGCTTTCTTGAGAAGTTGACATTTGCTGAAAGTTTACTATTAATCTAGACAGTGCAGAAAAAAAACCCAGTCGTCTCAGACTTCAAAGTATTTATTTAAAATTAGCAGAGTTCACTCTGTTTATACAAATGACTTTTTTCAGGAAATGAAGATGTCATCTCTCTCTATTTTACATGTACAGTCATCCTTCACCCTACCCTGCGACCCTAGGGAATGGGCAGTTACCACAAAAGTGGAGTACAGCTCTCAATCAATGTAAAACAGCCTTCACACGCAGCAAGAAAACCAACTGGGCTTTCTGAGGTTTCAAGGGCTATTTCAGTAAATGTTCTCTTAGAAAATGAGAGTTTTATATAAATGCCGGGTCATATTCCAGTCTTGGTCACATCCGGGACACGACTTGGGTTTGTTCATTATTATGGACATAGAAACATAGACAGAGGGAGAAAAACAAACAAACAAAGCTTTACAGCTTTCCAAGTCTTATTTGTGGTGAATAAAGGCAAAATTAAGAACCAACTTCAAAGTCATGACACATTTCACTTTATCACTAAAACTCAGTATCTTTAGTGTTTCCTGCTTTTCAGAAAATGTTACTCAGAGTGTGATAACAAGATAGGATGGAGAAAATAGCTAACTACCAGATAATTTTCATATTACTGAACCCAAAAGACCAGGTGAGTTTCTTATTTATTTTTGTATTGTTCATTTTTTTTACAACGTGATTTTTAAAAGTCATATACACATAGATCATGAATACATTTATGCATATGTGGGGTACAAGGTGTTGATTTTTAAATACAATTTGGAGTGCTTACATAAACATAATTAATGTAGTTTTCACCTCATTTACTGTGTTTACTCATTTATTGTGTTAAGACATTTATGTTCTATATGTGATAGATTTGACTTGTACCCTTGCAATATGCTACATAGGTGTGGTCCCACTGTTTACCCTCCCTCTATCAAACCTCTCCCCTCCCCTCCCTTCCCACTCCATTTCTCTCCTTCATCCTGGGCTATAGTTGTGATCTATCTTTCTTAAGAAAGTGTGAGTAAATATAAATTGGTTTCATAGAAGTACTAAGTACATTGGATACTTTTTCTTCCATTCTTGAGATACTTTGCCTAAGAGGATATGTTCCAGGTCCATCCACGTAAACATAAAAGAGGTAAAGCCTCCGTATTTTTTAAAGCTGCATAGTATTCCATAGTATACATATACCACAATTTATTAATCCATTCATGGGTTTATGGGCACTTGGGCTTCTTCCATGACTTGGCTATTATGAATTGAGCTGCAATAAATAATCTGGTGCAAATTATCTTTTTTCCAAAGTGATTTTTGGTCTTTTGGATATACTCCTAGTAAAGGAATTGCAGGATCCAATGGCGGGTCTATTTTTAGATCCATGAGTGTTCTCCAAACTTCTTTCCGAAAGGAATGTATTATCTTTCATTCCCATAAGCAGTGAAGAAGTGTTCCCTTTTCTCCACATCCATGCCAACATCTGTAGTTTTGGGATTTTGTCATGTGGGCTACTCTTACTGGAGTTAGATGGTATCTCAAAGTGGTTTTGATTTGCATTTCTTTGATGATTAAAGATGATGAGCATTTTCTCATATGCCTGTAGACCACACACTTGTCTTCTTCAGGGAAGCTTCTGTTCAAGTCTCTTGCCCATAGTGAAATTGGATCACTTGTTGTTTTCTTATGAGTAAGTTTGAGTTCTCTGTGGATTCTGGCTATTAAACCTTTATCAGAAGAATAACCTGCAAATATCCTCTCCTATTCTGAGGGCTGTCTACTTGCTTTATATACTGTGTTCTTGGCTGTGCAGAAGCTTTTTAGTTTGATCAGATCCCAGTAATTTATTTTTGCTATTGCTTCAATTGCCCTGGGGGTCCTCCTCATTAAGTATTCTCCCAGGCCAATTTCCTCAAGTGTTTCTCCTGCACTCTCTTCAAGAATATGGTTTTGTATCTTCAGTTTAAGTCTTTTGTCCAGTGAGAGTCAATTTTTGTTAGAGGTAAAAGGTGTGGGTCCAGTTTCAGCCTTCTACATGTCACCAGCCAGTTCACCCAGCACCATTTGTTAAATAGGGAATCTTTCCCCCAATTTATATTTTTGATAGGCTTATCAAAGAACAAATGACGATAAGTGTCTGGATTCATCTCTTGGTTCTCAGTTCTGTTCCATATATCCACCTCTCTATTTTTGTGCCAATACCATGCTGTTTTGATCGCTATAGATTCATAGTATCGTCTGAAGTCTGGTAGTGTGATCAACATGATGTTTTGATATACATAGCAAAGTGATTACTAAAGTCAAGGAAAGTAATGTATCTGTTATCTCACACAACTACCTTTTTCTTTTGTTTATGGTCAGGGTAACTAGCATCTACTCCCTGAGTAAATTTCCAATATACATTATTAATTATTCTCATGTTGTACAATAAATCTCGACACATATGCATCCTAGATAACTGCAACTTTGTGCCCTTTGACCTACATTTCCCATTTCCCTGCCCCTGATGACTGCCATGTTACTCTGTTTCAATGTATTTGATTTTTTAATTTTTGGTTTCTACATATAAATGAAATGATGTAGTATTTTTCTTTCTGTGCCTGGCTTATTTCACCTAACATACAGTCCTCTATGTTCAACTATATTACTGCAAATGGCAAGATCTCTTCCTTTTAAAAGGCCAAATAATTGTACAGGCAGTCCATCAAGTTCATGTACAATTTAAAATAGTCAACTATTTAAAATAATTCTTACCTAAGAATTCTTCAATTCTCACCTAAAGATTCATGCCAGGTAGACAGGGAGTCCATCAAGTCCATCAAGTTTAAAATAGTTGACTATTTTAAATTGCACACAAACTTGATGTTCATGTATATGTGTATAACATACCACCTGAATTGATGTTGATGGACTCTTTGGCAATTTTTATATTTTGGCTAATATAAATAATTCTGCCATGCACATGTCTTTATAAGGTATTGATTTCATCTATTTCTGGAAGAGGAATTCCTGGGTCACGTGGTAGTTTTACTTTTAATTTCTTTAGGAACCTCCAGACTGTTTTCTGCAGTGTCTACCCCAATCTAAATTCCCGCCACCAGTATAGTAGGGTTCTTTTTTCTTCACAGCCTCCCCAATACTTCTCACTTTTTGTCTTTTTGGTAAAATCCATCCTAACAGGTGTGAAACAATATCTTTGCAAGTTTATTCCAATGCAGTGGGCAGGATTGTGTTTAGCAACTTCTGTTCTTACACATTCTCACCTCCTTCCTGCATTTTCCCTGTTCCTGCCCTGTACTCTTACATACTCAGGGACCCTTTGCTGCTTCAAATCCCTCTTTCTGTCTCTGCTCCAGTATTCCCATCAAAACTGTCTTTCCTGGGTCCTTTTTCTTCTAGATACTGTTCTTTTTTTTTTTTTTTTTTTAGTTTTTGACCAGGGCTGGGTTTGAACCTGCCACCTCCAGTATATGGGGCTGGAGCCACAGGCACCACTAGATACTGTTCTTTACTAAAAGGTCAATGAATTAAATTCAACCATAATAGTCATCCTGATTTAATCATCTTGATATTCCTAGCAGCATGTCAGGGCTTAGGGGAAAATGAATTGGAGTGTGTGTGTGTGGGGAGGCGCTTACAGATTCTCACCTAAAGATTCAAGCCAGGTAGACGTCTCCTCTGTCTACGAATAAGGGCAGCACTGATGCCTACCCACCTTATAGGTGAATTGTGGTGAATTCTGTCACTGAATTTCACAAACCCAGTGAGAAGAGATAATACAGATTCCCTACCTCAGCACACCTTGAACTGCTTGCTCAAATCATCCTCCAGTTTTAACTGAACAGCCCTGATAAGCTGGAGGCAAAAGCCAACCCTCGCCCATCTCAAGGAGGGGACGGCTTCTGTGTATCTCTGTTACATTGTGGAAAGCAGTACATTCTCTCGTGCAGTGCTGGGGACATCTGCGGCTGTAGTGGCGGTTGAGCCATTGAGAGGAACAGTCACAAGGCCCTACTGACGTCAATACTTGGAAAAGAGCTTTGACTGTTTTAAAAACCTGGTGTCTGTTGTATTAAGCAACATCACTTGAAGTAATGGAGGGGATCTATATATGTAAAAATAGCAGAGTACTTGCCACGTGTGCTTCTGCTTCCCAAGTGCATGAACGCAGCAGAGTGGCTTAACCAGAGTGGCTTTGCTCTGAAAAGTTAGCACAGGAGACCTCTTGGCTCCTCTAGCTAGCTCCCTCTCCCTTCCTCTTGATCCCAATTTTGACTGCTGTTTCTTGCCTTTGACTATTGTTTCTTGTTTTATATACATACATATATATGTGTGTGTGTCTAATACATATATATAGTCTTGATGAAATCTCACTAGATATTTTTAAATAGTCAAGGACATGTACTCAGGAAGTACATTTGTTCATTATATAACAAATATGGGAAAGAAGAAGGGGATGAAAACAGGAGTAGAAGGAAGACTGTGTTTTGTATTAAACAGACTGAAATGTAATTTTCTTTGTGCCTTTCTGTAACCAAATGTGCAACACACGGACTGTGTTCTTAGTGCAAATACTAACATACCAGCAAAAGAACATGCTCTTTTTTTAGATCTTTTAGATCTAAAAAAAAGTTTTTAGAGCTTTCACAAGGCAGGTATTATTTCTGTTATTAGTGAAGAAACTAAGGCTCCCAAGTGATTATTATTATTATTATTATTTTACCATGCAACAAAGCTTTTAAAAATATGGAACGCTTCACGAATTTGTGTGTCATTCTCACGCAGGGGTCATGCTAATCTTTGTTGTATGGTTCCAATTTTAGTATATGTGCTACCGAAGCGAGCACCCAAGTGATTATTAATTGCCATTTCTGGAACACTTATTATGTGCCATGGATGCATAAAACATTATATATATATATATATATATGTAACAACATTTTGTAAAGTAGATCCTGACATTAATATCATTCCTCAGGTGAGGAAACGGATTCACAGCTAGAAAGCAGGATGCAGCCAGGATACAGGGGCAAGCAAGTGGTCTTCCAAATCCAGTGATCTTCCCCACCAAGCGTAGGAACTCTGTGTTGTAGTCCTGTAAAACCTCTTCTGTAGGTGAACTCAGGGCATCTGCCTTCAAATCCCATTAGTGTCTCCTATTAAATGTGTATCCTTCAGTAGTCAATCTACTGAATCACTATCTTCTAAAAACATGTTTGAACTCAGATGATATTGTTTCAGTTCTGCCTGTTTTTATGTTTCACAATTTACTGGGGGGGGGGGTTATGAGTATTATTTCTTCCTTTAAATCTTTAAAATGCTAAGTATAAATTTTTGTTTTATTTCCTCTATTTTTAAAATTAATGTCCAATAACGCTGACATTTTTTGGTGTAAAAGCTCTCTGCATTTTAACACATGTATAAATTTATGTAACCTTCACCATAAGCAGCAAGGATACTGAATAGGTCTGAATCCCCCCCAGATTCCTGTGCTGCCCCTTTATGGCCACATCCTCCTGGTGATATTTTCTCCATCATTATAGTTTTGTTTCTAGAATGTCATATAAATGGAATCATATGGTATGTAGCCTACTGAGACTGGTTTGTCTTTTTTTAAAAAAATTGGTAGTATTTTATTTTATTTTTATCCAACAAATACTAATCATACATATTTATGGGGTCAAATGTGATATTTTGGTTCATGTATACTTTGTGGAGTGACTAATTCAAGCTTGATTTTTGTGAATAGTATTACAATAGGAAATATGGAAATACAGATGTATCTTGAACATATTGATTACAATTAGTTTGGAAATAGAACTAGAAGTGGGATCAAAGTGTATTGTTTTCCTCTGGAATTTTTGGGGTTATTCTTTGTTTTTAGTTTCAGGAGTTCGATCATGCTGTGGTTGAACATGGATTTCTTGGTTTATTTTATTTAGGATTCACTGAGTTTCTCGAATTTAAAAAAAAAAAGTCTTTCTCCAGATTTAGGACCTTTTCAGCCACATAACTTCCAATAATTTTTCTGCTCCTTGTTTTTTCTGTGATCTTTCTGGGATTCTCATGACCTGACATTGATATTAGAACTTTGAGTATTTTCCATATTACCCCCAGGCTCTGTTCATTTTTAACATCTTTTTTCTTAGCTTGGCACCCATAGCACAGTGGTTACAGTGCCAGCCACATGCACCAAGGCTGGCAGGTTCGAATGCAGCCCAGGCCCGCTAAACAACAATGCCAACTGCAACAAGAAAATAGCCAGGCATTGCAGCAGGCATCTGTAGTCCCAGCTACTTGGGAGGCTAAGGCAAGAGAATGGGTTAAGCCCAGGAATTTGAGGTTGCTGTGATGCCGTAGCACTTTACCAAGGTGACACAGTGAGACTCTGTCTCAAAAAAAAAAAAAAAAAAAAAAAAAGAAAGAAAGAAAGAAATAAAAAAGTCTTTTCCCTCTGGGTTGTTTAATATTTAATCAGTAATAAATATTGCATAATTTTCACTTACCTGTTTTTAAGTTTACTGACCCTTCTGTCATCTTTGTCTTATTTTTGAACCTATCCAGTAATTTTTTTTTAGTTTGGACATTTTATTTTTCAGTTTTAAAATTTCTATTTGTTTTTTCTTTGTAACTTTTATTGCTTTGCAAGAATATTCTACTTCTTCATTTGTTTCAAAAATATTTACCCTTTGTTCTTGTAGATAGTTCCAGCATCTTGGAGTTGGCATTTAATCGCTTTTTCTGTTTTTAAAAATTCATGTTTTAATTTGTTGGTTTTGGTTTTGGTTTGGTTTGGTTTGGTTTTATATACTAAGTAATTTTGATTAAATCCTAGACATTTTAAACAATCTTTTTTTATACTTCATTATTATTTAATTTCAGATTAACATGAGGGTTTAAGCAATTAGCTTACAAAGTTTGCATTTGTTAGGTAAAGTCTCTGTTGCAGTTGTGCCCCGCACCTAGGAGGTGTGCCATATACCATTACATTGTGCCCATTAAGTGGGAGCACACCAATCCCCTTCCTCCTCCCCTCTCTTCCATCTCCCTCCTTCTCTTTCCCCTGTCTCAAACTGAATTGAGTTTTTCTCTTGTGTAGGCATGTATTAGATTGTCCACTGGCTTCATATTAGTATTAAGTACATTAGATATTTGCATTTCCATTCTTGTGATACTTCACTAAAAAGAATGGCTTTCAACTCCACCCAAGTTAATACAAAAGATGTAAAGTCTCCATCTTTTTTTAATGGCTGAGGCGTATTCTATGGTATACTAGAGTTTATTAATCCATTTCTGGGTTGGTGGACAATCAGGCTGTTTATACATCTTGACAATTTTAAATTGAGCTATGATAAACAGTCTAGTGCAAGCATCCTTATGATAAAATGATATTTTTATTCTGGGTAGATGCCTAGTAATGGGATTGCAGGATCAAATGGAAAGTCTATTTTGAATTCTTTTTTTTTTTTTTTTTTTTGTGACCAGGGCTGGGCTCAAACCCTCAACCCTCGGCATATGGGGCTGGCACCTTACTCATTGAGCCACAGGCGCTGCCTTACTTTGAATTCTTTGAGGATTCTTCATGCTCTTTTCTAAAAAGGCTGTCTTAGTTTGCAGTCCCACCAACAGTGTAAAAGTGGTCCCTTCTCTCCACACCCAGGCCAGCATCTGTAGCTTTGAAACTTTGTGATGTGAGCCATTCTCACTGGAGTTAGGTGATATCTCAGGGTGGTTTTGATTTGTATTTCTCTGATGATTAGGGATGATGAGCATTTTTTGATATGTTTAGTAGCCATTCCTCTGTCTTCATCAGAGAAAGTTCTGTTCATGCCTCTTGCCCTGTGATAAATGAGATTGTTTGCTTTTCTTATGCTGATTAATTTGAATTCTCTGTAGAGCTTAGTTATCAACCCTTTGTCAAATTTGCAATATGCAAATATCTTCTTGTCATTCAAATCCTAGACATTTTGAAATTATACTATGAGATTTCAAGTCTTGTTTAATTCCTGAGGAAAATTATGTTCCTTTTTGTTTTATCACACAATTGTCCAGGTCAGGTTCAGGCCTTAAGTTTTGAATTGCCTTTTGTATGCTATATTTCTAGTATTGGCTTAATTTTGAAGTGTTTGTCTGTGTTGCCCAAATCAGATCCATATGTTTACCGCCATGGAGTCCAGTCTTCTAATCCCATGGTACATTCAGATCTATACATGTGCACATCAAAGGTACTCCCAGGATTCAAACACAGCATTATGTGAATGGTTCTTTTATTTACCCCCTTCTGTAATCTCACTGATGTGTTTTAGCTTTGGAGGGAGGGCCTCCCTCCACTGACTTCCAGTCAGAAAGTTGAAGCTTTATTTTTTTCTAGTCTGCAAGGCATTTCTTATTACCATATCTGTGTCTAGGTCAAGTAGTGAGAGAACAGAAAGAGGAAAAAAAAAAAAAACCATGGGAATCTACTCCATGCCCTTAGACCATCCATAGCTCATCTTGTCAGGGGAAAGTTCTCCCACTCTTAGAGTTTGAGGCCTCTACTCAGCTACCACTATACCAGTGCCATCCTTATATTGCCTGGAGGTGTCCCTTTCCTTGTCCCTTAAAGCAGAAGAGTTTCTTTTCAATCTCTTTCTATCAGCAACTAGTCTGCACTTTCAGATTTTGGGCCAAGCCTTAGTTCCTTTGTGTTGCTATAAAGGAATATCTGAAGCTAGTAATTTATTTAAAAAAGAAAAAAAAGTTTGTTTGGCTTTCCTTTCTGCTGCCTGGAAGATTGGATGTCTAGTGAAATCCCCAGGCTGCTTCTATTCAGGGTGGAAGGCAGAAGGGAGCCGGTATATGCAGAGATCACATGTCAAGAGAGGAAGTGAGAGAGAAAGGGGAGGCCAGGCTCTTTTAAACAATCAGCTCTCCTGCCAACTAAAAGGGGAGAATTCACTTTACCCTCCCCCAGGGAAGACATAAATCATTCATCAGGGATCTTTCCCCATGGTCCTAACACTTCCCATTAGGCCCCACCTCCAACACTGATCATATTTCAACATGAGTTTTGGAGGCGTCAAGTATCTAACCCATAGCATTATGCCTTTATGTCTAGGCTAGGTGATGGTGGAGGAAAACACTGGTAAACTCACTCACCAAAAAGCTATTCCATGCATTCAGGCCAGGATTTATGGTTGCATTTGGTAGAGTAGAGAGGATGGAGTGTGCACACTCCATCTTCCTTAGAACTAGAACTGTAAGTATGCTGTTAAAGTTATTTTCTGAAGTACTATTATTTTGTTTTCATGTAGAATAAATTCATGATCCAATTGTTGATTTGACTGGCTGTCCTTAGTTGTTCTAGGCTATGGATAAAAATAGTCTTAGAATCAATTATTACACTTTTAGCATGACCTGGAGTAAATTACTTATTTAAACTTTCAGTATCAATATACTGGTCTGTAAGATAGGAACACAGATCAGAAGTCGCAAATAGAAATTAGTTAAAAGGCTGTTTCAATAGTCCTGGAAAGAGGTAATATTGGCTCTGATCAGGGTACTAGGGGAAGTAATATAGACAACATTTCTGGCTTTCCTCCATCACATATTCATATAGTCTATCCATCCTGATGTTTAAGATGAACAAAAGGATGTGGTGAAACAAGGGAGAACCACTGTTTCAGTCTTTTTTTCCTACTGCCTCAAACTGAACCTTGATCTTTGTTAACTTTAGTATATGGAACTGATTTTGTTTATTTGAGAGAAGAAAAATCTTAGGGGCAGGTTAAAGTCAGGTTAGAAAGAGGATATTTGTCTTCAAATAGCTACCAGATTATTTAATTGGAGAAGCACTAAATGTATTACAAGTACACAAGTAGGCACAACTAGAACTAGAGGAAAGACATTATAAGAAATTAGTTTAGCCTAATAGCAGGATGAACTTTGTAATGATGAAAGCTGTTTATCTGAATACCTGTAACTACGTTACTTATAAAGGAAAGGAATTTATTTACTACAATTGTGGAGGCTCAGAAGCCCCAGATGGAGGGGCTGCATTTGGTGAGGGCCTTCTTGCTGTTGGGGACACTGCGTAGAGTCCCAGGACAGTGCAGTTCATCCCACAGGGGTTGAGTGTGCTAACTCAGGTCTCTCTTCCTTTTCTTACAAAGCCACAAGTACCATTCCTGAGATAATCTATTAACCCTTAATCTACTAACCCCTTAATCCATGAATAGATTAACTCATTCATCAATGCAGAGCCCTCTTAACTCAATCATCTCTTATGAGCCCCACCTCTCAATACTGCCACATTGGGGATTAAGTTTCAACAAGAGTTTAGAAGGGACAAACATTCAAACCGTTGCAATGTCTAAAGACAGAATGAATGTTCCAGCCATGGGGAAGTATTGGTTGCTGGAAGTGTTCAATCAGATGACTTTTTGTGTACCTTCCAAGATTAAGAATTATCACCTCTCCATTAAGGGGGGCACGTATCATACTCAAGTTTCAATATGGGGAGAACAAAGACATGAAGCCTGTGAAAGATGACAATGCTGTGATAATAGATAAATATTAAGCTAGCTTTGTTCTCTACATTCTGTTTGTTCAAGTGGGGTGTTATGAAAGTAACCTAAATCAATGGCAGCCATTTTGCCTGAGAATTGATTCTCTTCTGTCCTCCCATCCTCAAGTTTCTTAAAGTAAAAATTTTTAAGTGCTTACAGAAGTACTGGCACTGTGCTAAGTACTCTGTATGCATAATCTCATTATATTTTCACAACAGTATTTTGAGAGGCTTAATACATTTTGTAGATTAAAGAAACAGAGTTTGGATATATAATAATTTACCTGAACTGACATGACTAGTATGGTTGGCAAAATAATGGTTCCAAAAGACATCCATGTCTTATTCCTGGAACCAATGAATGTGTTACCTTACATGGCAAGGGTGGGGACTTGGCAGATGGGATTAAGCTACAGATCTTGAGGTGAGAAGATCATCCTGAATGAGCCAATGTAATCCCAAGTGTACTTAAAAGAGGGAAGCAAGTGGGTCGGAGCTGGAGAAGGAAGTATGACTATAGAAATAGAATCAAGAGATTTAGCGACTTTGAAGATAGATGGTACTGACTTTGAAGATAGAAGAAGAGGCCATTGTGTAAGTGATACAAGTAACCTTTAAAAACTGGAAAACCCAGGAAACAGATACTCCCTTAGAGAATCAAGGAAGAACACAACCCATTTCAGACTTGTGACTTCCAGAACCAAAAGTCTCCACTTCAGTAGACTTGGAGGTGTCTAAAGCAGGAGGAAAGCAGTTGTGATTTGGATGAGGAAAGTATAGTAAATAAGAAGATTGAAAAGATAAAAAAGGTACAGAATGGTTAAGTAGTGGGATTCAAAGATAAACTTTATTCACTTCACAGTTTTACCCTTTGCATAAACCATTGGCCACTATGGACATTACAGCTAGAGGCATCAAAGCATTAAAACTGTTGGAAAATTTGCTGGCAGCAACAAGGGTAGGTTGAACTTTATAATGGGAACATCTATTTTCATAGATTCTCAAACTGATTTAAAAGAACTTGGCTCACAACTCAAACCACCTGTAACATACTGTTCTGGTTGGTTTGGCCACTCTTCTTTTGATAACCAAGAATTCTTTCATTTTCCCATTAAAACTCAATATGCACTTGAACACAGTCATTGACTCCAATTATACTCTTTCAGTAATGTGCCTATCTCAAATATTCCTTAGTGAATCTTCCTATTAGGTATTATTAATCGTGAATACTAGCTTCTATCACATTTAGTATGACCACTTGACAATGACCGGTGAAGCGAATCTTTTACATAGTCATAAATTGGATTTACCTTTGAATATGAATACTACACAGTCACATCCATTGAAAGCACCCCAAGTTCTACCTAATGAGCTTATGAGGCCCAGAAAGTTTCCAGCCATGTAATATGAAAAACGAGACATATGTGGCTGGATACTTTCCAGACAGCTCTCATAAATCAAGAAGTTAATAGTCATAAAATGGTCTTGCACCTGTTGACTCCATAACCTTGATCAGACTTTCCCTCTTTGGGGATCAGGTGAATAGAAGACTATTTTACTCTTTTCTGATCCAGCTTACATCTTCACACACTTTATAGAGTGTAGTTAAAATCTGTGATTAGCTAAACCAACAGCTATGGGAAAAATTATCTGAAAATATTCATTATGCTTACAATACTCCACAAATCTAAAAACACCAGAAATTATCTCAAATTAGAAGAATATTCACAATGAAATGAAATGAACAGACTAACCTTGACTGATATAAGGTTTACTTGTGGTAGGGAAAAGGTGTCCAGGTCCTGAGACTGAAACATTTGCAACATTGACCAAAAACATTAGCAGTTATTAAAATGAGACTGGCAGTTGGCTGCATACAATGCTATAACTAGTTGAGCTAGATATTCTAATGACCAATTTCTCAACAGGATAAAGAAAATTAAGCACTGGAAAAAGCGATTTAAGAGTGATCAGTTCTGTAATTTGAACAAATAGTGTTCCAATGTTACCCAAAGCATTTCTGTGCAAAATAGCTCCCATGGTAACTAAAATCATAAATCTGAGACTAAAGCTGTTTCTCCACAGCTTACACATTCTGCCCCAATTGTAAAGGGCTGAGTAAGTAATCAAAAAAAAGTTATGCTAGGCTGGGCATGATGGCTCATGCCTATAATCTTAGCACTCTGGAGGCCGAGGCAGGTGGATTGCTTGAGCTCATGAGATCAAGACCAGCCTGAGCAAGAGTGAGACCCCATCTCTAAAAGCTGGGTGTTGTGGTGGGCACTGGTAGTCCTAGCTACATGGGAAGCTGAGGCAAGAGGATCACTTGAGCCCAAGAGTTTGAGGTTGCTGTGAGCTATGATGCCATAACATTCTACTGAGAGTGACAAAGTGAGACTCTGTCTAAAGAATAAAATAAAATAAAAGAGTTATGCTGGGCCCTGTGCTAAATGTTAACTCAGGAGGTTAAGCTCTAGCTGGCTAGATGAGTGATGCACCTCACTCTGTCATTTGTGCTGGGAGAGTACAGGAACAAAACAAAATCACTGGGCAAGGCCATGTCAAGGTCACCCAAAGGTCAGTTTACACCAAGGTGCATCCAGGAAGCAAGGTCAGGGTAAAGTGAGGATATGAGTGAGAGAAACACTCATTACTTTATTTCCAAACACAACGAAGTACCTGCTATCACTCACAGTATACTAGGAGTCAGGGAAGCAAAATGAGTAGGAGTCAGTCTGTGCTACCCAGGTTTGGGGAGGCGAGGAGCAAACAATCATGGCCATGTGCTAACTAGCTTCATGAAGAGAACTCAGATGCAGAGCTCAGGACTCTGTCAAGACAGGTCAGGGAAGCCTTCCTGAAAAAGAAGACCTTAGAGTGGCATCCTGAAGGATGAATGAGAGTATGCCTAGTCCTCACAGGATCCTAGTGAAGTAAGAGCACTCTGGACAGAGGAAATGGTATGTGCATGCCTGCACAGACTGTATTTCCATGCTTCTCAGACATGCACATTTTCTGCCTTTTAATATCTCTGAAGTTGAGATAATTACTGTCATTGGTAATGAATCATAGTTTAGTTGACAGCACTTCTCCCTCTACCCCTGCTCACTTTCTTCGCGAGTCATGAAAGAGTGGTGTGTCTTATACACAATGGTGCATTAGAGTTGGTGAAATACACTTGTCCATTTGGGGCTGGAACACACAGAGGTGTGGTAAATTGCTGACTAGGATAATAGCAGATCAGGAAAGCATCAAGCTCACATCTAGAAGAGATTTCCTCTTTTTCCTAAGAACTTTCTTCGAGAGGTTTTAAGCAGATGTGTGCACCAGATTACTCTTGGGGCAGAGACCCATTAGAAGGCTAATGCCACAAATTTCCCTGGCAAGAATTAAGAGGGCCTGTTCTAAAGGTGTGGTGATGAACACAGGGAGAGAAGATAGGTTCAAGAGCTGTCTGGAAGGGTGAATCACAGGGATTCGCCATACTGAACAGAGAGTAGCGGGGTGGGGTGGTTTCTAATCTCTGAGCAGGATGGACAGATGTATCAGTCGTCAAGCTGGGTAATATGAAATGGAGCATGTGGCCCAGGGGAGCAAGAGTCAGCACGGGGGTGGGGTTGTGATTTTATAGGAGAATCAAAATTGGCGTTATAAATGTGGGCTTGAAGTTAGAAGTAAAATCAGGGCAGAACCTCAAGTTTTGAGGGTCAGTGATAAATGAATATTAGCTGCCTGCAGCCTTGGGCCTGGCTGAGCTTGACCAAGAAGAGAATATTAGATGTATTGGATGAAAAAAGAAGAGGGCTGATGATGAAATCCAGAGAAATCCAATCTGAAAGAAGCAGACAGAAGAAAAGGCAACTCCCCCATTCCCTTCCTGAAGCTTTATTTGGAATAATAATTTTAGAAATCCTCAGATAGCACCATTTCTGGGACATTGCCTGGAACGTCTCCTTGTTTATTTTCTATCAACTTGATTTTGCTTTCAGTTTCCTGGTTTATCAACCACTGGTTCAACTACAGTTTTAGTAGTAGGATAGGGTAAAAACTCAAGGAAAACTAACAAATAAACTCAAAAAGAACCTTTAATGGCAAAATCAAAAGGTCAGACAGGCAGCAAAACCCAGAGTTTGGGAGACAATGAAGACAGCAGTTGTCCCTAAAACAGATCATCTGAATAAAATCAGTATAGGAGATAAGATGGGGGTACTAGACCAATGCCAGGTAATGGAAAGGGTTGAGGATCAAGTTAAAATATTTGAATTGTGCCCAAACCAAGCACAGTTCAGAACCTTGATGAAGCCTTCATTCTTTCTCCCCTGTTACAAAATTAATCCTGAATTCTACTCCTATCTTAAATGATTTCTGCCTAACCATCAGGGCTAGTCACCAGCAAGAAAAGTCTATCCTCAGTACATTGCCACTGTGATTCCATAAACCCTGGGGAGCCATTGAAGGTTCTTGAACAATAGAAAATGTGTGTTAGGAGTATCTGCCCATGGGAGGGAGAAAGGGCTTCCATGGAGCACTGTGAGATAAATACAGCTTTGTTTAGAGTTAACTTTCCCTCACACTTCTCTCACACCTCTCTGGTGCAGGGGACTCTGTTGGGTGTTTTGCCTGAGTCCTCATCTCACCCACCAATCAACTCCACCACCAGGGCAGCAGCTACAGGCCTTGGGGTAAAGGCAGAGACCACAGTGATTTCCAGATTCCGTGTGAGCAGGACCGACTCAGTTTGAGCTGTTAGATTTGCATACAGGAGATGAAACAAGATTCTATTTTTTAAAGATGATAGGAAACCACCAAGTATTCTAGACACAGTGTGAATAATCTATAAAGATTCACTTCTATCTTTCCATCTGTGTAAAGTGCTTTGTGTATAAAATGCCTGCATAGAATGGTCCTTTCCTTACTTCTACAAATAGAACTATATTCTTACTGTCTCAAATAGTTCATATTACTCAGATTGGAAGTCTTTGAGTTTTCAGTATTAAAACTCAATTTTCCTAAGAGTTGGAGAGTTTTTATAACCAAGCTGGTCAAGCACATTTGTTTTCCTGACTGAAAAGTAAGCATCCGATGATGTCTGATGGTACCCCAGGGGCTCACCAGTGAACAGACGAGAGACATTTAGGACCACGGTAAGGGTACCAGATACTGTGATTTGGTTTTCTACATGGGACAAAATATTAAAAGGAAAGCAAAACAAACAAACAAAAATAAATAAAAACACACATTGGCTCCAAGAAACAAACAAACAACAACAACAACAAAAACTTTCATGAGATGTGCTGTGTTGGAAACTGACTCAAGTAAGCTCCAAATACCTTCTGCAAACTTCAGGAACTTCTGCAACTCCAAGTTTCTCCCCATTCCCTTTCTTCACTTCACATGAATTTACGCAGCATTTCCTATGTGCCAGATGCTGGGTAGCTTAGAAACTGAGATTAGTTAACATACTGGAGACAAAGACTAGTTAGGGCAAAGCCACTGTTGGATCCCTGGCTGCGTGACTCTGGTTTCCCTGCCCTTGGCTATTGTGCTGTGGTGCTGTTTGAATTTTATACAATGAAGTTGTGTGTATATTTGGGGATCCCCTTATCTTCACCCATGTCTATGTCCTTCCAAGGATAGATTCTCCTCATTTGTTGCAAATCCATTTCTTTCCAGCTCCTTCGGTAATCCCCCCCACCTGCTTCCTTGGTTTCCCTTTCTAGAGGCTCCTTCCCCATAGATGCTCAGCAAGTAAATGACCTCCATTTTTAAAAAGCAAAATCATTTACATGAACTTCAACTCTCATGCTCTCTCTTCTCTTCCTTCAGCATCAACCTTATTGGAAGATTAATCTGGATCCTTCTTCCTGGGCACCTGAGCATCTATAGTGTGGTTTCCATTTCAGGGCTATCCTCAGGTCACTTTCTCAGAAGCCACCTAAGTCCTTATAATCACCACCATCTAGGGACACTTTGATAGCAGTTTTGGCAAAGGTCTCTGTTGCATATGGTTCCATGGACCATGCTTTCCGTTGCTTTCACTGCTCTCTTGAGGGCCTGGACGTGGTAAACTCTTGCCCATGCTCTTTCTTCTCTTCCTGCCTTGCTACTCCTGCACTTCCGGTCCCCTCATCCACGAGTGGGTGCTCTCCAAGAGCCTGTCCTCAGCTTTCTCCTCCTCCTTGCCGTGTCTGCTCCCTGGATGACCTCGCCTACACCCACATGTCAAATCGTGATCTCCCTTTGTGTCTCTATTTCTACTTCCAGCCTCCTCTGACATTAGATCTGCAGGTCCAACCCCCTGCAAACAACGCCATCTGGAGGATCAACATGTTGCAAAGAAAAACGAGGTGCAGCCCCTGGGAGCTCTCACTTCACATTCTCAGAGCTTCACTGTCCATGGGGGACCTGGAATGAACGTCTCTAAGATCAATGCAGCTTGAATTCTGTCTGCAAGAACTATCAATTAAAATGGTGACTCATCACTCATAGCTCAGTGAATGTAAAAAAATTAACAGGGATTGTGAAGTGTAAACATGAATCAGATGGAGAAAGAAAGAACAGTTCATATTTTATGTCGGCTGTTTAATGACTAACCAGGACATATTTTCATGGATTGCTGATGTATTCATTCTTTTCTCTGTCGATGGTTTTAGAAGAGCTACCATAAGTCACCCTATTCTGCAAAATTCACACTCTCTTAAAATGTGAATTGAGGGTCTCCTGGGATCTGTGCAATTGAAAATTTAGTGGGATTCTTTCATTTGAGACTGTTTTCTCTTCTTTGAGTAAGATCATGAAGAATCTTACTCTGGTGACAAAAATAGGAGTTTGCTCCTAGAGTTTTAGGAGCAAAACAGAAAAAAAAAATCTAAAAAACTGGAGACCATTAGGAACCATTCCTTTTAGCACAACTAAAAGCTGTAGACTAGAATTGGAAATCAACCTTTAGGCAAAAGAAATCCACACATAAAACAGACAGTAGGTAATTCCCTTTGTGAAGATCTCAAAGGACAGAGATCTATTCATCCTTAGTAACTCATTCTAACAATTAAACAACTGATACAAACCCTCAGAACTGTAAATAAGAGGTTTAAATTAGACGAAGAGATACTTAACTGCATTTGAGTCTGATGTCCAAAGGATCTGTTTCAGAACTATTGAGTCAAGCTGGTCCTTTGTTTCTCTCTGATGAAACAAAGTACGATGACGCTCTTGTGACTGTGTCGTAAGGAAGCTCAGATCAACGTGTACCAGGAAGGAGATCGCTCTGAGGGCAGCGCACATACAAAGTCATGACATAATGAGTCCACTCAGGGCGTGAGTGAGTGGCTGAGTGCCCAGAAGAGGGGCATTGCTATGGAGCAAGGGGCATTGCCAGGGCATTGCCAAGGTGGTGCTGGAAGAATTCAGATGATCAAATGCTTGACTGAAGGGAGGACAGAAACCATATGGAGGTTAGTTGGGGATCCGATCAGTAAACAGTCTCCCTCTCAAGTGGACAGACTATATTTTAGGGAATATATTTTAATATTCCCTTCATTTTTTGCAGTGCAAACCTTCAGAAACCTCCAGCCCTTGTCTATGGTGGGAAGCAGACCATGTGCGGCCCTCACTTGTCACTGCCTACCTAATGTTCATGTGGTTTTTCTTGTCATACTGAGCTTGCCATAAGATGAGACCTTTGCCCAGGGAAACCAGGAATGCAGTGTGTGTGGTGCTTTGACGGAGACCATTATCTCTACTTGGTCAATGTCCAGCCAAGTTCTTGGCTATTCTCACTTCTGTGGTTCAGCAGTTCTCAACTTGTGGGTTACGACCCCTTTGTAACAATGAAAATATATCGCAGCATTAGGAAGGTTGAGAACCATTGGAATCATTCCACAGGTCTGCCTGCTACCTTGCTGCTTCCCCCATCTTGGTATGTATTTTACTCTCCTCATTTCTCCCAGTTAACTGTAATCTCTTCCCCATCTCCTGTAGATGCCGCCTCTGAATCAAATTGCTTGCTATTCCAGCCTTGCCCATAATGGGCACTCAGCAAACATTTGTTGAATGGAGGAACAAATGAATGAAAATCTAATTATATCATCAGTCATGTCCACAATCACATCTCTCTGCTTTCTCAGCGAAAGTCAAGTCAATCCCTCCTCTTTATTCAATGTTTAAAAGGGAGGACTTGGATTCTAAATCGCTACAGAGTTCCCAGAGATTTTCTGCTTTTTCTTTTTTTCTTTTTCTAATTCAAGAGTCAGAAAACTCACACTGTAACTTGGAAGACCTTTTCTGAGATTCCTCTGGCTTCCACCATCACTGCCAGGGGGACAGAGTTGCACCAGCTCTGGGTGCCCAACGTGTCTGTCTCTCTGTCCCAGAGGACAAAGCAACTTGTTCACCTCAGCCTCCTCACCCCAGGCCAGCTTGACCTCCTCTACTTCAGAAATATGTACCCTATTCCTCAAGACCAAACCTGGAGCACAGGGGAGGTCAACGAGTTTAGCTACAGTTTTCTGTAACCAACAGACATATAGTTGAAATAGAAATGATGGATGTGCTAGGGGTGTGTCCTTAGAGACCAGGTATGCTGAGGGCTGACTGCCGGCCACACCTCCACTTGATCGCAGCAGAGGACCTGAACTCTGTCCCCTCATGTAACACTGACCAGCAGTGTAACCTTGGATAAGAGACTGCACCTCTCTGGGTTTGTTTTTCCTTTGATGAAATGAGTATAAATGGAATGTCGCCACCAAGAACATATGATTTATGTGAAAAACCGAAATGACGCAAAAGCAGAGCCAAGTGTCAATAAAGTAACAGAAGAAAAACAATTTCCCTAAATTTCTATAACTTTTTTCAAAGTCATATCCAAACTAAACTCCGGCCTCACCTGTTCCACCTGGAGGCGCTCACACTCCCAGCTGCTTCCACCCTTCCATACCTGTGGGCGAAAACCCTGGGAAAACTACGAGGTGGTAGATTTGTTACACTATTAGTATATATTTACAGTGCATATGGGGGTCGCCGTGGGTTATTTTCATATAATATTGTGGCTGGTTTATATGCGCTTACCTTTCTTCTTTAGAAATATAAATGATAAGATTTTATTATTTAAAGAAATAAATTTTGATACCTCTTGTTTTATTTTTTAATAGTAGACAAAAAAAAAAAAACCAGCAACAAAAATTCTTTCCTCTATGGTCATGAAACATAGTTTCTCTCTCTATAGTTCTATGTGCATAGATACTACAGTTCCAAGGAGACCCTTACCTATTCTAAAAGATAAATTACTGCCCACCTCCTTCCCCCAGGCTTCCAGATCCTTCCTGGACACTGGCTGGAATCTGCTGAAAGACAGGCAGAGAATCGAGGTAGAATTCCTGGTGGGAGTTGCACAGGGTGGGAATTGAAAGGGGGGGAAATCTGCCAGCAGCTCTTCCGGGGTTTGCACAATTATTAAAATAAGAAGAAAAGGGGAGAGGGACAAAACATCTGGGGATGATAAGGAGGAAATAAGCAATTGGGAATTTTAAAAAGTACTGTTTTCCAGAAAGAAGCCTAGCACTTCAAACCAGATGTTTGGGCTTAAGATCTTCCAGCATGGAGCAAATGAGAGGGGAGAAGCGAGGCTGAAACCGGAGCACAGTGGGGACTTAAGAACCACTGGCCCTCATAGAGTTAATGCACATTTTGAACATGCTTGGACCCTTTATCTCTCACTTCCAAATTCTGTCCCTTCAAAACACACTTATTTGTCCATATTATATTCTCAAATGCATGGAGAGGTATACTTGGTAGAGAACTCCTGGGGGGGAGGGGGCGCACACCAATGGAAAACTCCAAGCTGAAGGTAAATAAATCTTTCTCTCTTTTGTTTTAAATGAGCTCAATTGGCTTTATTGGCAATTCTAGAATCAGGCAGCCCTTCCTTCTAGAAAATTAAACGAGAATTCTAGCCAATTTTCTTTGATAACAAAATAAATAAATTCTGGGTGGGGAGAAGGAAGGAAGAGCCAGGCAGAGCCAATGATGCCCCAGATGGGCTGAGTGACAAACACCAATACCGGTCCAAGTCGGAGGTGCAGTTATCAGAGAAGTTGTTGCTGTTTTCTTGCTCGTTTCTCTAATCTACCCTGGGAGTTAAGCATCTGTGTTGAAGTGGAAGTCACAGACCGAAGCGTCACTGAAGACGCAAAAAGGAATATTCAGACCTTCACCATTAATCTACGGCTGAAAGAGACATGGACTGCTGGCCTCTGTTTTCTCATGTCGCAGGATACACATAGGAAGGTTTTTAAAAACTCGGAATAAGACCAAATAAGGCATAACTGATATTAAGACAGTCGTGACTAGGGTATATCCATGTTTCTGTTGAAACCCCCTTAGCATTATGCAGCTGTTGGAAATGTTATCGACCTGACCAGGTTTTCCTACACGTTATAAGGCAGTTCTTTCATGTTCTAATGAACACATGACCCCCTACCACTGCTGTCCAAAAGAGATGTGGGAGTCACTTATGGGGTTCAGACTTTTCTAGTCGCCACATTTTGAAAAAGATAAAAAGAAACAGGTGAAATGAATTTGACCATATGTTGTATTTAATGCACTATACCCCCAAATGATTTTCATTTCAAAATATGTATCATCAACATCAAAATGAATAATGACACATTCTACACATTTTCCTTGTCTGCACTAAGTCTTCAAAACTTGGTGTGCCCTGTTCACTTACGCCATAGCTGACTGATGTGACTAATGGCTACCGTATTTGACAGTCGTCACCCGCTTAGCATAATGATTCTCCCTTTATCTCATATTTTTGGCAACTTCTAGCTTAACCTTGTGCTAAGGACTGCTGAAACTGTTTCATCTGGATTGTCATAAAACATAGTATATATACTCATTTAAAACAAAAATAAATTTTACACCATAATGACAATGACATTCTTGTGAAGAAGAATCACAAAATAGCAGCATGTCCTCACTTACCTGTTGGAGATAGCTAAATACAGTGACGGGAAGAGGGGCTGAGGAGGGAAAATGTGCTTTTTAAAAAAGATTTAATTGATAATTATCAGCATGTCTCTTTCACGGCTTTCATAATAAATTGTCAAATCAAGCACTTTAGAGCTTCTAGTCCACCTGCCTTAGTTAATAGAGAGGAAGAGCCAGAAAAGTGAGTGAGTGGTTCCAGGTCACCCAGAAACTAGTGCTAAGATTTGCCTTACTTATATAATTCATTAATATTTATATGCAATTATATATTATATGCCCTACAAAACTATATAGGATAATACACTATATAGCATACTATATACTATAATGAAATATTTAATATATAATTCTATTTTAATTACATAATTATACAACATATAGTCCATGTGCTGTCAAAGTGAGCACTGTACAACCTATATATTGTTATTATACATGTGTTATATATTAAAAAACATTTAATAATATATAATTATTACACATATTTTAGCATTATTTATATAATTTGAAAACTGGCTATAGCATTAAATATCCTTCATCCAAAATCATCTTACAGTTTCATCATTGTGATATTTTAATGTTGTTAATTGTTAGCACATTTGCTGCACAAATACTACTTACTTAAGGCTTAAAAATGTTCTCATGTTGGAAAAACAACTAAATTGATCTAAACTAGCTATGGGCACAGAGTTTGAAGGAAAGAACTTTTGCCTTCTGGCAGAATAACTCACATTTTTGAAGGCCAGCCAAGACACTTAAAGAACATACATTTGCATTCTGCATTTTATGTAACAAACAACAACAGAAAACATAATTTAGATACACTTCCCTTTATTAATTTGCCTCTCTGAAGTCAGTTGTTTCAGTATGTTGATTTCCTCCCACCCTTTGTTTTTTCCCCTAGGATGGTGCCTAACCACAATGAGGCCATAATTGGAGAACATAGGAGGATTGATTTGAAAATGTCACAAATGTTGTTAATCAACTCCCATTGACATAAAAGATTCATTAATTCATTCTGTAGGCAATCAAGTTCACCATGTCTAGGGCATATTGTAGGGAATGAAAGTAGATGGCTGAAAAGGCAGATAAAAGGCATTTTTGAATATTTTAATTTTAAAGTGAAATAGCAAAAGATGTAAATCTCAGAGTTGCCAAAATACACTAGGCCTTTATGTATACAGCATTTCAGCTAAACAGCGCTGAAAAAAATTCCTTGGCCACATAAGAGTTTTCTTTTCATTCCCTAGTAATCTCAATTTCCTGCTAAATCTTCACTTATAATTTAGTCTATGCAACTTACAATCGGTTTGTTTTAGTGATCAAAAACAAAAATAAAACCGGATATTTCTCATTCTGCCCATTCTAACAGATTAGTTTTACGATTGATTTTTAAATTGACTTGATTTTTACTGTTGCTTTCATTACATCAAAACGATTCTTTTTAAAGAATGTACAAAAACTAAAAAAGTATAAAAGCAAATGCTTTGTAGAATGAAGTGCTACCTAAAACTTTGTTAGATATATTTTTTCTTTGCATACTATTTATTAAAATAATGAATCATTACCCTTGGATCATATATGGTCTAGAAGTCAAATTCATGTTGAATTTTTTTTTATTTTGCCACGTAATTATTTCATTTGTATTTCATTTGTCAGCTAAGAAAAACGTGAGTGCCTCTATGAGATATCACATCGTTAACCTCGGCACAAAACTTACATCTTGGATTAGGAAGTCATTACAGAATTATGAAAGCTCTTTGTTAGAAACTGCTTCTTAAAAAATAAGAAGAAAGACAAATTTCAATTTGAGGACAAAAGAAAAAAATAGTAAAAAATCTTTACATGGCTGGGAATTATTTGTTAGAACGTGCTTTTATTCTCCACATCTTGGATAGTCAATGACTACTTAGCTAACAGCTATAGTTAATAGCTAATGAACATATGCCTTGAGTGAGTGGGTTAGGGAAGAAATCAGGGAAAGGGGGCTACATTCTACATCTGGATGGTTCTGTGTCTGGCTTCACTGAGGGGAGGGAAATACCACAGGAGGTGAGGCTTGCATGGAATTTAGAGACCCACAGAAAGGGGAAGTTGGAGCCAGAAGTAAGGGTGGAAAATGGAGCCCTAGGAAACTTAAACAAATGTTGAGAGGTCTATGGCTGGCGGGGCTCAAGCTGACTTGTAGAATGCACAGGTGTAATAAAACCCCCATTAGGTCTCCTGAAGGTGACTGATTCCCAAGTGTGCGTGTAGATGCACCTGAAAAGGAGTCTCTCTGGAGTTTATGTTCCTAAAACATACCACAGCTCAAACGTTTCCCAAGCAAATTTGCCTGGTAAGAACCACCTTGAATGAAACTAAAAACCCAGCTGAGCCAAGATAAGGGAAGTTGTCACAATTCTAGAGATAGTGACATTTCTAGACCCAGAGAAGAACTCTTAAACAGTAACTAAGCAAGAATGGGCCCTCCAAAATTAGTAAAGCAATGATCTTTACGTAGACAAGTAAAATCTACGTATTGACTTGGCCTACTTTTCTTAACCAGTTTATCTTGGGAGGTGACTTTTTATTCCAGTCAACCTAATCAATAGGTATTCATGTACCTTCTAGTACATTGTACATTTAAAAGAAAACTAAATCTGACTTGAATCAATAGCACACTAATTGCTAAAGAAGCTTGATTCTTTTCTCAAGACTTCTAAGAACAATTTTCAAATAAACCAACCACAAAGCCCACCACTGCTTTGGTGGTAGTTGGCTTCTGAAAATGGTGTTTTTTACAAGACTACATATCATTAATGAACAATTAGTGCATAGTGGTCTAATGATAACCTTGACTTGTGATTGCATTCTTAAATGGTCCCCAATGGCTGATGACTTTCTCTTGTAACCAGAAGGACCCAATTTCATATGCCTGTAACTTTTTAACCTATAATCTATCTTAGAAAAAGGAACCAATTGTCATCATTGAGAATTGAAATAAAAGTCCTGTTTTTCATGTTGCTATTTCAATGTAATGTTGAAAGACAGTAATTCGCCATCCAGCGACCTAACACATTCAATGTGCACAATTATTGGAAGCTCTAACTTTTGAGGTGGGCTCTCATGCATTGAATCTGAAGACAGCTGGTTGTTAAAGAAAATGGGAAAGGGTTCTGTCTGCAACTCTCTACTGATAAAAAATGAAATAATTAGGAAGGAGGAAAGGACTTTATCTTTGTAGCAGCAAAGAAAAGCTAGGCTATTAACCCATCTGTGGCACACAAATTATAGAGAGTTTAGGGAGTGGTTACTCAAGTTAGCAGATCAATTTAATAGCTTTAATTAAGTTCATAATAGTTCAAAATCCAACCAGGCTCTTTGAAGTTGAGAAACATTATGTATAACAACCTAAGCTGGCCCAGGACCTGGCAATCACTGACACAAAATTCATATTATAATAGGAACATAAATTGTGTAAGACAGACAAGAACATTAAGGAACTTGAGTTATACAATACCAGATCATCGGGTACGCCATAATTTCTCTGAGAAAAATCAACCTCTCTCTCTTTCTCTTTCTCAAATGGAAATTCATAGTAGAGGTCAGAAAGAAGTTTGGGATAAAACAAATGCAGGTTGGAATTCCAAATCTATTATTTCCTAGTGATACGTACCCTCAAAAATTATTTAAATTTACTGAGCCTTAGTTTTCTCATCTAGGAAATGAAGGTAATTACCAGGATAATACTAATAGTGTTTACTTCACAGGATTGTAAAGATTTGGTGAGATTAAATGTGAAAACAAAGAGGATATCCAAAAGGTGCCTAAGAAATTTTCCTTCCTCCTTTAAAGACAAGTTAGGATTGATAGCACATTTCTCTTTAATCAGCAGGTTATCACTGAATACTCCCACCACAAATCACCCAGAAGGGGGAATATCAGCCTTGTAGAAAGATATGAAAAGTATGTTAGTTACATGCATATTTACTTAAAATGCACACAAAGCCTACATGGTTGTCCTACCAAAGACCTAGCAGTCTCTGTTATCATTTTGTATAAACCTTAGGGGCTTAAGTCCTAATAGCAAATTACTTCACAATGAATTAGCAAGCAATGTAGATTTCATTAAAAATTTTGATGAAATTTTGAGCAAACAGGGGAGAGTTTTGACTGCATACCACTTGGAAAAGAGCCTCAATTTAATCCATTAAATTCTCTTTGAACCTGTGTATTCACTCTCATATCCTTTTTTTAGATTTCAGTTACAGGTCTCCTGTTCCCATCACAACTCATTCTCCAAGTCTCTGATACTGTCCCACATAATTCAGCTCTAATGCCAGAGTGGTGGTGTGGTGCACCCCCAAACAAAACAGAAGCTGGGGCAGTTGACTAAGCCAAGCTCTCTCATGGCAGTTAAGCAATTACCTTTGCTTACCCCAACGTGCCCCTTGAAGTGAGTGTCATCTCCAAACCCAAATGGGTAATCCAGTTTTTCATCTTACAAAAGCAAATTTTTATGGCTTAGGAGATTGGGGAGAGAAATTCTTCCCTAAGGAGAACAATCAATCTCTTTATATATTTATCATTACCATATACAAGGCATGATAGCATGAACCATAGAAGATATGAGCTCATATAAGACAGTGTGTAGGAGATTTATTTATTAATGACCTATGTATGATCCTCTCTATGATAGGAAAGCAGGAAGTTTCTGTATATAGATGATTTTTTACTAAATGTTGTTATGATTAGCTCAGCTTTGAAAAAAAGATTTTTTAAAAAGCCAAAGTAAGTATGTTTTAATTTGGAATGCACTGATTCGACATTAGTGACTCAAATGTGTCTTTGTGTTGATTGATGTGAAGAAAGCTGGCCTTAAAAATGCTCCAAATCACAAGGAGTTGCCTCCCTAGACAATGTTAAGCAGTTGATCTAATATATTATCCAGGTCCAATCAAATAGGCCAGGTAGGCAGAGTCCATCTTCTGATAAACAGGAGGAGGGAGTACAGGGAAAGACTGAAGCAGCCACTTGCCTCGTAACATCAGCAATCAAGTTATGGAATTCTTCCAGTTTGGGGTTGAGGACTTCAAGTTGATGGCTAATAGGAAACCACTGGGAGTTCATAAAGAGGTAAGTAAAGTAATGCAATTAGTTTTGTTTGAAGATTACTTTGAAAACTCTCCACAAAATAGCCTAGAAGTAGGGGAGAAGGAAGGCAGGGAGGCCAAGTGTGAAGGTCTAGATTAATGTGGAACAGAGAATGGACACAGAAATGCTAAGAGAATTGCTTTAATCAAAGTTTCAAAAAAGTTGTTGGCCTGGTATGATGGCTCATGGCTGTAATCCCAGGACTTTGGGAGGCTGAGGCAAGAGGATCACTTGAACCTAGGAGTTTGAAATAAGCTTCAGCAATGTAGCAAGGCCCCATCTCTACAAAAAGAAATTTAAAACTTAGCTATGCATGGCAACATAGGCCTATAGTCCAAGCTGCTTGAGAGGCTGGGGGCTGAGGTGGGAGGATCATTTGAGCCTAGGCGTCTGAGGTTATAGTGAGCTATGATCATGCCATCGCACTCCAACCTAGGCAACAGAGCAAGACCTTGTTTCTAAAATATAATAATAATAATAATAATAATAAAATTGCTGACTCATCAGATATCAGGGAAGAAGTGAAAAAGAGAAGAGTTAAATATGACTCTGATCTGGGTCTCAAGTTACTGAGATAACAGTAATGCCATTTTTAGAAATGGGGAATTTGAGAGGCTATTCTGAGGTTGGGGGTAGACAAAATTATTCAAGAAATGCCAATCACCGTGCAATATAGCAATCCGAAAACTCAACACAGTCTTTGTCCTCACAGAGCTCACAGATGGGGAGAAAGACCAATTATATGAATAATCACAGATAGTTAACTAAATGACAATGGTCGTAACAAATTCTGTAGAGTTGCTAACAAAAATCCCTCAACTTTTTGTGTCGTAGTTTCAGATTTAGAAACATCTAAGTCACCTTTTATTTTTAATGACTATGTAGAAGAGAAAAAGGTGCAGGCAGCTTTCAGATTGACCTCAGAAACTGTCCTGCATTCATAGCAGTGTTATTGACAATAGCCAAAAAGTGGAGCAACTCAGATGTTCATCACCTGATGAATGGATAAATAGGACACGGTACAATGGAATATTGTTCAACCATAAAAATGAATGGAGTGCTGATTCATGCTATAACACAGATGAACCTTATAAAATACGTGATATGAAATAAAGCCATTACAAAATATCACATATTGTGATTCTATTTATATGAATAGACAAGTTCGTCAAAACAAAAAAAAAAGCTAGTATTTGCCTGGGGGTGTGTTTCAGGAAGTTCAGGGAAGGGGGCAAGGTAAGAACTAAGGGATATGGGTTTCTTGTCCGGGTGATGAACATGTTCTAAAATCAGTTGTGGTGTACAAACACAACTCTATGACTATACACAAAGCCATTGAATCGGATACTTTAAATGGGTGATTGTATGGTATGTGAATTATATCACGATAGAATTAATTAATTAATTTATTTGTTTATTTACTTATTTATTTTTGAGGCAGTTTTACTATGTCACCCTCGGTAGAGTGCTGTGGCATCTATCAACCTCAAATTCTTGGGCGTAAGCGATTCTCTTGCCTCAGCTTCCCAGGTAGCTGAGACTATAGGCATTCACCACAATGCCCGGCTACTTTGCTGCTGTTGTTGTTGTTGCTGTCACTGTTAATTAACAGGTGCAGGCTAGGCTCAAACCTGCCAGCCCGTGTGCATGTGGCTGGCTCACTACCCACTGAGCTACAGGTGCTGAGCCTAGAGCTAATATTTTTTAAAAAATTACCCAGGTGGCATATTACAGAGGTCGGCTACAGAAGGGAAAATATTTTTAAAACCTAAGGGAGTTAATTTTAAGTTCAGTTGTAGATACAATGAGTAACAATAGGTACAATTCATGAACAGTCATTATTTTCTACACTAGCCATGATTTATGACTTTTCACAATTATTTAAATACTGAGGCTTACATGTCAGATGGTAGAGACAAGCCCTGTCTTAAAGTTGTATAACAACATCGGATGCCACAGAGTGGAGCTTATCACAAGTGATCACACTTAGGACCTTTGGTTACTCACTGAGTCACCCAACTAAGGCTCGTAGGTAGTTCACTAAGGTATAAATTCAGCTTTTCTATTAGCCTTTTACAACATAGTTTCTGAAGAACAAAGTATTTTTAGGCACAAGTGATGTGCTTCATAATTTCCCCCTAATTAAAACGGATTTCTGTCTGACAGGGAACTAATTTTTATTACATATTTTTCTTTCTCCAACAGGGGGTTTAAAGGATTTTTTTTTTTCAACCAAATGCTAACAGAGCCTCCAGTGGGGATCTGAGCTAGTCTGGGTGGTCAGGGAATGCTCCCATGAGAAAGGGACATTGAGAATAGGATCTGTAGGAGTTTGACAGGTAAAGAATGGAGAAGAAAGAAACTCAGACAGAGGGAACGGCATGTGCAAAAACCCTAGATGTGTTCAAGGTTCCTACTCTATATACATTATAGGTGTTAAACTACCTGATGGTTGATTTTTGATACCATATTAGAGGTCAGATGAAGAAAGAACAGTTTGATTCTATTGACCCCATTTTGGCAGCCTGAGACTCAGTGTACAGTTTTTGATTCTCAATTATTTTCCCCATGTCTTAATGTGGGGAGGGAAAGTTAGACAGTTATTAAAAATTTGCAAGTTTCCTGAGCCTTCATTGACAAATTCAAGGCCTTTTCTGATCTTCATTCTCAAACTATAGTGAAGTTGACATGTTTCCACTAGAATGTAAGTTTTTCTAGTGCAATGATTTTCAACCCATGTGCTGTGGCAGAGGATCATAGGGGTGCTACGAAAAATTTCAAAGACTATTAATTGAGTTGTTTTTAAATTTTAATTTTAAAAGAAGCTCAAAGTACAGAAGTATATTGGTTTATTTATTTATTTTTTTTTTTTACTATTTCTTGTTGTTGTTGTTATTATTCAACATAATTTAAGTGTGCTGTGGAAGTCTAACTCTAAGGTTCAAGTGTGCCATGAGATTACAAAAAAAAAAAGGTTGAAAAACACTGCTTCAGTGAATACCAACATGGGGGAAATAAGTAAAAAGAAAATGCATCCTTTAAAGACATATTCCCCCCAAAGCTCAAAGACTTAGTTTGGAGGACTAAATGAAATTCTCCTTTAGCATTTTTATTAGACTTAAGTGAAAACAAAGGCTAATTTAGAATCCAAGTGTTGATTTTCCCATTTATTACATCTTGCAAGGAGTTTTAGCACTGAAACTCATTTAATATTGCACAGAACAGTAGAGTTACTTGTCGATTTTCAATGGCTTTTTTGTGTGCGTTCCTCCATTCATTTATTTGTCCTTGCATCAACAATTACTTGAGCTTTACCATATGCAAAATGGAAGACTTTACTTCCCTTTGGAAACATAACCCTCCCTATTGAGGATGGTATTTCCACATACACAAAGGGTCTTCTGATTCAGAGGAAGTGACATGATGATAGTCTAGATTTCAACAGTTCTTTTACAATGAAGGAAAAAAAGACTTTGTAGATGACACCATGAAATTAGGCTTTAAAACTGATGGGAACAAGAAAGATAAAATCCCTTTGATATATCCATTTGTTATATTAATGAAATTGGGACCATTTGGGTGTTGGTTATATTAATATTCATTTCCTATTGCTGCTATTAACAAATCACCACACACTAAACAGAGTAGAACAATTCAAGTTCATTATCTTACAGTTCCAAAGGCCACAGTCTGAAATCAGTTCACTGAGCTCATGTCAGGTGTCTCAGGCTTGTTCCTTCTGGATACTCTGGGAGAGATGCATTTTTCTTACCTTCTGTAGCTCTGGAGGATGCCTACATCCCTTGGTTTATGGTCCTTCCTTCCTCTCACAACTCTTTTTTTCTTTTCTTTTTTTTTTTTTAATGCCTGGCTATTTTTTGGTTGCAGCCGTCATTGTTGTTTGGCAGGCCCGGGCTGGATTCGCACCCGCCAGCTCAGGTGTATGTGGCTGGCACTTTAACTGCCTGAGCCACAGGTGCTGAACCACTCTCACAACTCTTACCCTCTTGCTTCTGCCATTACACCTCTCTCTCTTTTTTGTTTTAGAGACAGGGTCTCGCTCTTGTTCAGACTAGTCTCCACCTTCGGAGCTCAAGAAATCCACCTTTCTCACAGCCTTCCAAAGTGCTAGGATTATAGGTGTGAGCCACTATGCCCATCATTGTATCTCTAAGGCCTTTGACCTTCTTGCCTCCTTCATGTAAGGACCCTGTCATTAAAGTTAGTGCTCATCCTGATATGCAAGATAATCTCCCCATGTCAGTCCTATCTACAAGTCCCCTTTGTCATACCAGGTAACATTCGCAAGTCCCAGGAATTAGGACATGTATGTCTTTGGGGGGCCATTATTCAGTCCATCACGGTGTCTTCCCAGCTCTTGATCTCCCACCTCTGAGGATTAACTGTCCATCTACAAAAGAAATGGGATCCTGTGGCCATGTTTGTGCCACACCTCTTGGCCAGAGCTGTTTGAATCAGGGTGGACACTTCTTCAGTGGATCTATCATCAGGAAATCCATGGCAGCAAGACCCTGGTGGAGTTACCTAGCTCTGCTGCAGAAAGACCCAAAGCTCAGCTGGGATTTCAGCTGTGTCTCAGGGCACCTTTCAAACACATGTGCTAACGTAAAAAGTTGCCCACCATTAGATTAGGCTGTAAATATTGAAAGGACAGAGCTAATTTAATCCGTATTTCAACTCAAGGCTTATTTGTCTTGTTTATAAAGTTTAAAGACATTTAGAAAAGTTTTACCAACTATTAAAACTTGCCAATCATTTCTTCTTGTCATTCACAATATCACAAATGATTATTAAAAAAAAAAACCCAATGGGGAAATATAAAGTCAAGATTAATGCCCCATTTATTTGTAAAAGTAAACTCAGTGGTTCATTTATCAGCTCCCACTAAATCGCATTAACTGTCTCTCCAGATTATAAATTATTCTTATTAAACCAGAGGCACTTCACTGGTGCATATAAGCTCCCTTAGCCAGGGAGGTAACTCACCCCAGATGCTCTTAGGCCAGAGGGGCCTTGATTTCCTTGATTCTAAATCAAAGTTAAGATTCCTTGTTATTTTTCACCATTGCTTCTCCTTCACCAAAATATTTAATTTCACATTGGCCAAGCCACCATAATAAAAATTGCTAATTTCTTTCTTAATTTAAATTCTTCTTAAATGCATGCACATCCCCTATGCACTCCAGTCCTCATTAACCAAGGATTAACCACAGAGAAAAGTGTCCACTAAGTGAACCACACTTAGATCTTAAAAAAAAAAAAAAAAAGGCCAATAGTTTCTTGGCTCACTGAGGCTATCATGATGTGTGGCATAAGACAAAAAGGTGCTATATTCTCCATAAAGATCTTAACTGCATTGGCCAAGCCCTGGAACCACATTCTAAATTACCCATTGTCCTTTGTACACATCCGCTGTGCCCCATGTGTCAGATAACCACAGCTAACATTCTGTGGGCAAACATGCCCCATTCATCCCATCAAGCAGTGAATAATTCATATAGCAAGTTTTACCCTGGGCAAAATACACTGACATCAGGAGCATTAAACTTGAGGCATTCAGAAACAAAATGGTTATTCATGCTTTCAATGTGACCCATTAAATCTTGCCAGTTAAGTTAAAGGATGAATTAGCTCAATTCATGGAATATCTCACACAAGTTCATAAAACACAATTGCACGAGTGAGTTTCTTACTTGGAGTATTGGTACCTGAAAACGGAAATGCCAGTCATTGTGTCCAGCAAGTCTAAACTGGTTGGGAGGGGGAGTGTTGCCAGGGAAATCACTGCTTCTTTTGAGAGTCCCTCAAAAGAAAATGATTGTTTCATCTTGTTCTTAAGCCCCTCCTGTTCTTATTTAGCCACCCACCCATAGCCAAAGTGGTTGGCTTCTCTCCATAGTAACCTTTGCCTACAGATGATGGGCTTGGATATATTTGGCATTTGCTGGCTTTTGCTGGCTATGTGTCCACTGTTAGCTTTTTAAAATAAGGTTGCAGATGGTCACTTTAACTTGTCTTTTGGTATTTATTTTCCAGAGCTAAGGCACAGTACATTTGGGGCTCTTGAAATGATGCCCCCACTTTGCCTCTAATCTCAGCACTGGCTCCAGACAAGAAGTGTCTCCCCCAGACACCTGACTTAGCCAACATCTTCCTCCCAAATGGGTCTCTGAGGACTGTAAAAATTTCTTCTTAAAGGTGGAGCAAAAAAGGGGTTTCTAAACTGCACAAATCTATACATTTTCCAACTGACTTCCTCTGAGCCACTGACCCAAGCTTTCTCCTCAAAGAGGGGAGATCAGGGTGTTGAGTTCATTTCCTTGGCACTTGGACCCTCTGCGGTGAAATCCAGAGTGTTGAGAGTAAGGTTTCCAATCAAACTGGAGGAATCCAGGGAAAGAGTGGAGACAGAGGCAATCAATACACATGAGTGGGAAAAATCATCAGAGCTCCAGGCTGAAAGGTGTTTCAGAGCATCATGCTATTCCTATATCTGTGGCTCCTCTCAACGTTGTAGGTCCCAGGTCAATGTTAAGCTCATGTGAGTTGATTTTACACTTTGAGCATTTAATAAAGGAGAGCATTTGAGGACAGGAGATGCCCGGTGGGGAGAGCAGAAGAACTGACACCTTACTCATGCTAGCTCATCGGAGTCCACCTCCGGGTCTGCTTTATTAACATCTGTATTTCATGAACAGCTCCAGAGAGGTGAAAGGACATACTCAGCTAATAAGCAACCATGCTGCGATTTGACTCCTAGGGCATTAATGTCTGTGCTCTTTCAACTGCCCTCCCTGCTGGAAGACTATGAGGTAATCTTTCTCTCTTGGGGGAATAAAGAACAAATCCCAAGTGACATAATGACATATTCAAGGCTCTAACAAGCCTACCTTTCCAAACACACCCCTTGCTCTTTTCTACTCAACAGATTCTGTCTCTGTAGCTTGTAGCCAGCTGCCATTTAAACAGAGAGATGCATCCACACAGTGAGAAAGAATGAAGGAATGAGTGGCCATAGGGGTTTTTTTTTTTTCCAGAAAGAGCTGATTTTCACCATGAATCAAACATGTTTAAAAAAAAAAAAATCATCATGGATCTCAAAGACTTTCAGTGAAAAAATCAACATGGAGACATTTATTCTTGTACAGGCCTGCAGTTCATTTACCAGGACCACAGTGCCTTGCTTTACACTTTTCAGTTTTTATTCCTCTCCTGTCTTGTCTCTGCAACCCATTTACCTAGTGCTGAAACAAAAGGCATGGAGAAACAAGAGGAATGGAGATTGCATTTTTAGGTAGATGAATGATGTTTCACATCTGTATTCTAACCTTGTCTGCTTTAAAAGTTAGTGAAATCGGGAGTGGGGAGTCGAGGGGAATAGTAGTTATAAAGAGATTATTGGCAGAATCTGTGAAATTTGATGACTGAGTATGAATTTGATAGTAGTATACATCAAAATGAAGCACCTGATTATAAAAAATGATATTGTGGATATGTAAGAGAATGTCCTGGATTCTTGGAAAATTCTTCCTGAATATCTAAGGGTCAGGGGGCATGATACCTCCAACTTATTCTCAAATATTTTGGAATAAAAAAATATGAAAGAGAGTAGGAAGAGGGGAGGAGAAAGAGAGGGCGGAAGAGAGATGGGGCAGAATTAGGAAGCGAGCAGGGCAAAATATGAACAGTGGATGAAGCTGGGGAAAGCCAAGTTATATGTGCCATTTTTGCAACTTTTCTATAAATGTCAAGCTATAAAGTAGTAAAAAGTTACAAACAAAAAGGGTTCATGAAAGAGTTTGTTTCAGGATCTCCTGGCGGGGATTGGGGGAGCAGGGAGGATGACTGACATCAGGGGAAGAAACAGCTTTAGAGAAATCCCAGGTAAACCACCTCAATTTACAGATGAGGAGACTAAGGTAAGAGTTAGGTCAGTGCCCGTATGAGCGGCTATAAAGGCCAGGCACCCAGAAAAGCAGCGCCCAGCTCATGAACTCCTGGTCTGATATCCTTCAACTATGCTGCCCGCTCTTCCCCACCTATTTTCTCATAGCTAGTTTAAATCTCCTCTGATTACCTTCTCTGATGTTCTAAACTTCCCTCAAATCATTTTTATACACTTCTCCAAAACTATATTCCCTGTCTGGTACACTGATTCTGCAGGATTTTAATAGATTTAATACATGTTATATAAAGAAGTCTGAGCCCAAAGAAGCTTGGAAAACATGGGGTCAGACTAGGTAAAACAGACTTCTTCGGTGGAGGCCTTCTCAGGGCCTTTAAAACACTACTGGGCCTGCTGTGGGATGGAAGAGCGAGTATAACATGCGGGATTTTCCAAATACATTTGGAGCAGGAAGGCTTTTTTTTTTTCAAAGTCGTCGGGGCTACACATTCCAACACATTTTGGAAAGGCTAATGTAGAGCAGCCAGTGAGTCACGACTAAATGCTCCATGACAGAAGCCACATGTCATTTCTTCCACTCGGCATCATGACCCTCTAATGATTCCTGGACTGTTGGAACATCTTACATGGTGTCGTTAAAGCAGGGAAGATATATAGGACCGTGTCCCAATTTTGGCCTTTTAAATTAACTTTGAACAGGTCAGCGAATTCCTTTGAGTCTGCTCCTTCATCTGTAAAAAAAGAGATGGTATTTCTACTACAGAGTGCGCTTAGGGTCCGTGGGTATGATTTGTGTACAGTTTTTGTGCTCTGTTGGTGGGCCACTGCTTAAATGTATACGTAGCACATGACTTGTAGCACTAATGGTGAGGGAGCTTGCTGATAAAACAAACACCAAATAAAATCCTGTCGCAGACCTGTGGAAGACTATAAAGGAGGTGGTCTGCAGAATGGTCATCTGGCAGAAGTGGTGGAGAGGATTATGTGTGATTCCAGACTCACTAACAAAATACTTCTGCAAGTCCCTATTAAAAGCAAAGAATAGAGGGATGAGAATTGGCAAGTGCTTAGAATTATTTAAAGGCACAAATAGGGAATCACAAGTATTTGATTTTGATTTGTCATTCATTGACATGAAAGACTGATGCGACACCTCTATCAACATTTGGAGTGATGTTTTGACTAAAAGATCTCCGTGGCCTAAAAGGCATCCGCTCCTTACCTAGGGCAGAGGAACTTCCCTTGGCGTTCAGCTTGTATACAAAAGGTGAGAGTCAATCTCTATATGAGGGCGAGGCTCATTTTAGTGAAAACAGTGGTAATTTCTCCAGTGTTGTAACTCTGAATGCCTCCCTGTTCTATTAAAGAATCTTCCTGTCTGGGTCCTCTTTTTTTTTTTTTTTGAGACATAGTCTCATTATGTCATCCTCGGTAGAGTGCCGTGACATCACAGCTTACAGCAACCTCAAACACTTGAGCTTAAATGATTCTCTTGTCTCAGGCTCCCAAGTAGCTGGGACTACAGACATCCACCACAACGCCCAGCTATTTTTTTGTTGTAGTTGTCATTGTTGCTGTTTAGCAGGCCCAGGCTGGGTTCAAACACGCTAGGCCCAGTGTATGTGGCCAGTGCCCTAACCACTGAGCTACAGGTGCTGAGCCTAGGTCCTCTCTTTGAAGTCCTTTCTTATCATCCAAAATAGTCTGGAAGGCCACCACCTGAAACAGATCTATACGAAGGTGGGAAGACAAAGGCCATCGAGACACTCTCAGCTCAAGAACAAACCAGAACTCTGGGAACGGAGGGAAGGAAAGCAATGCCGAGTGAGGAAATGAGAGGGCAGCTTGGCCCGGTCGGGCCTACTTCTTGGGGGTTAGGAAGTCATGGCAAAGCAGCAGTCTCGGGACATGTGCAGGGATCTGACTGGAACCACATCTCCAAGGTGCTGCTCCTCTAGGGTGCAGGAAGTACCTACTTGCACATGTGAATTACAGAGGGGATAGGAGGCTTTTATTAAAGCTTAGGATTCTGCAGAACCCAGAAGGCTACAAGCGCAATAAAGGAAGTGGTGGAAACAATTAAGAAATCTAAGCAGAAACGGTTGCTGGAGAGAGAGCCACAACTGTTCTTTCGACCACATCCGATATTTGCTTCAAATTGTTATGCAGGACAGTAATTGTCTCCTGGGAGGGCAAGAGGCGAAGTGGGCTGGCCTAGCCTCTAATAGGTTTCAACAGCAAAGCACCCTCATAAATAGTGCATATTGTGAAACCAGAGTTTTCTCCTTTTCCAGTGGAGCCCTCCCAACGCTCTTCCTTTAATTAAAGAAATGTGGCTTACCAAGAAACAAATACTTCTTTTCATAAAGCATTAAGTATGGATTAAAGAGGAAGATTAAAAAAAAGAAAAGAGAATTCTATGCTAAAGAAGTGAGCCTTCAATAAGCCGTTCATGCAGAGGCTGTGATCTATAGATAATTCCCTATTTACAATCGTCAACACTACTTGGTGATCCAAGCATCACCTGGCTGGCATGTGACAAAGTCATGCCCTTAAGGTCCACGGTTAGACTGCCATCTGATGCATCTACCTGTACTCAGTCCGGAGAGAACCTTTGTTCTCACCAGTCCTGGTTTCTTACCAACCCAGATTTGTTACCTGCACCAACCTCTCCGAATTTGTTCACACTGCATTTTCTTGTGCCATCTGGTGGATTTCGTGTGAATTTGCAGCAGGATCCAAAGTACAGTCCCACTTACTTAAGGGTTGACTTGTTCTCATTTCAGAGAATCTCGATGACACCTCTCAAGACTTCATTTTCTTGCTGTATCCTCATCAATTTGTCTTGATTTTCACACATCTCGTTTGACTTTCAAACTCATTCATAGTTTGAATCAGTAAATCAAGCACCTGACATAAAATTCCGAAGGCACAGATGGTCAAAGTAAGTCTGCCCGATCTATCTGATTCCTGTTCTAAGAGGCAGCCACCATTTATTCACCTTCCCAGAATGTACAGCATACAGATATGTCTTTAACAATTGCTATGTTCTACACACTTCTTTATTTGCCTTTTTCTCCCCATTTAATTCGTCTTGGAGAGCTTTCCATATCAGCTCCTAACACTGCCTCGTTGTTTTAGATGCATAATGCTCACTCACATGCTATAATATATATTATTTAACCTTTCCTATAAATAGGTAGTCTTTAATCTCTGGCTATTTAAAGTAGCACTTCAGTGAATATCCTTCTATATCTATCACTTCACCCAAATGCACATGTATCTGTAAGGTAAGTCCTGGAAGTGGAATTTCTTCAAAGGGCATGAGAGATCCTTTAATTGTAACTAGGTATTCTCAAACTACTCTTCAGAGGGATACTAACAGTGGACATGTCCAGTGGCAATGTGGGAGTGTGCCTATTTTCCCAGACACTAGCCAGCAATGTATCAAACATTTTGATTTTGCCCATAGAATGGATAGATGAAAAATAGTATCCCATATAGTTTTATAATGTTTTTAACTTGCAGTGAGGTTGCACATCATCTCATATGTTTAGAATCATTTATTTTTTAGTATGCCTGCTGATTTATTTCCTTTGTCCATTTGTTATACTGAGTTGTTCATTCACTCATTTATTTGTAGGAGCTCTTTGTATGTTAACAAAGTTTCTCTTTAGTTATTATTAGTTGAAAAATTTTCCAAATTTTTCATTCAATTTTTCCCTTTGTTTAGGATAGTTTTTTTTTTTTCTCATTAAGATATGTCTTTAAAAAAAAAAGATATGTCTTTTTATTTTATGGTCAAATTTATCTATCCTTGCACTGAACATTAGAATGTTTGTTCAATTTAAATTTCCTTTAAAACTCTTGGTATTTTTATGCTTATATAGGTTTATGTCTTCATGGCAGATTGTTAAAATGCCCCTTTGCTTTCAAAAGTCCACAGTTCCCAGAAAGCATCTATTCATTCATGAATGACATAAGTTACAAAATATTCCAGACTGTAGGTCAGGTGTCTTCAAACTATGGCCCGCGGGCCACATGCAGCCCTCCAGGGACATTTATCCGGCCCGCCAGATGTTTTTACCGTGCTGCCTGTCCTGCTTAGCAGCCGGCTCATCCTGGGGCCTGCAGTCTGGCCCTCCAACGGTCTCAGGGACAGTGAACTGGCCCCCTGTTTAAAAAGTTTGAGGACCCAGGTATTAGTACATAATTGAGCTACTTCTCACTTGAGGCATTCTGCTTAGTACTGTATGCTCCAAGTTGAGTAGCAATAAAAATTATTTATGTTTTCCACAAACACAGTATATCAAAAAGATAAGCATAATTCAGGTCTTTATCAATTACTACAATCTATAAACAACTCTAAACTTATTTTTAGTGTATTTAGCTTAAATATTATTTATTGCATATCAATAATTCTCCTGAAAAATGCCAAAGAACACAGCTAATTTATTTTGCTTTAATTAATTAATAATTATTTTAACACAGCTAATTTAAAATAGAATATTTTCTCCCACTATCCTCAGCTCACTTTGGTCTCATCAAATGCCTTCAATACCCAGAGTATTTTGACGAGTTTCCCATCTTCCTATATATCCAGGCAAACTCTACCCATCCAGCAAAACCTGGCCCAAGCCCTACTGGTTCCCAAGCCCCACTGGCAAACTCTGTGGTAAATCACTCTGAAATCAACTAGTCTTGGAATCCACTTTAGGCTTTAATACCAACTTGCTATGCAATTATAGAGAGGCTAAAATATAAGACTAGATGCTTTCTTTCTTAGTTTTGACATAGATTAAATAAAGATAATGCTTGCCTCAGATTTGTTTGGATGATTAAATTTCTGCAAAAGTAACATGATGCTCCTTCAATGCTCCTACAACTTAGTTATTTCCTTGTTTCAATTTGTTACTTAAAGATCCTACTACGGTCTGATTATTTCCATCTCTGATCTCATATTAACTAGAAAAGTCTAGTACACAATGGGTGTCTGCTTTTTTATACAAGTAAGTTTTGTTTCCCTAAGTGGACTGAAAAAGCTCAATGAAGGCAGGAAATATTTCCTGTGTTTCTTTATATTTGATACATAACTTAGAACAATATCCAAAGCATAGTAGGAGACTTAGAAAATAGTTGTTTGTTGACAGAAAGAATAAAATAAAATTTGCCCAATGGATCCTTCTCTTACTCAACTTCTGATGGAGATTATAACCAGCAGAGGAAACTGTCAAACAACAGGAAAGAAAGGAGCCTAGATTATCACACCTTTCCTACAGTCAGATGCCTGTACCAAGTTTTACTAATAAGGACAGAAATGAACAAATAGGGAAAAAATGTAAATATATGTCCATAGCTTTTGATATCAAGTTTTCTTGGGGAAAAAAAGTCAAATTACTTATTCACTAAGTTTGACCTGGCAGATGAAAATTCAAATGATTTCTCTCCTTTGAAAGTTTCTTGTTGTAATAGGCACAGACTTCCAAGTTCAAGGAGAGGGCAATACAGGCGGGTCTCTATGTTGAGCTGTTGAGTCTCTATCACCTCTCTCTCCACAGATGGTAGCAGAGGTCCTGGAACTAGGGGAGGATTCCAGAGGATGTTTGCAAATGAATAATTGAGAGAATGAATAAATTAATGATACACAGACAACTATAAGCCTAGAGACCACTGTTGACGCCCTTGCAGGTCTAGATATCTCCTTCTCAGAGTTAACCTAGTCCAGGAATACACAACAGTCAGCAGTAGTCCCAGCGGAGCTCCAATAGAGAAAGCAGCCACTCTGAAACATTCTACCTCTGTCAACATGGCTCCTGCAACACCATAGGGTTTCCTGGGATGCTGAGGAAGGGCCCATGGCAAACATGTGAATAGCAAGAAATTGTGTTCTTAGTCTTCTAACACCTTCCCTTTTGTGGTTCTCTGCTCTTCCTCCACTTCCTGCCTCAGGCCTCTAGTGTACCAAGCCACACAACCATCTCAGAATCTGTATTCCTTTGTATTCTATCCATTCCCCACCCCCAAAGAAAGGAGAAGGGATAATGTGGGCACATGGAAGGCAGTAAAATAAGCTGAGCGATAGGGAAAGGGGTTGAAGAGAACAGGGATGAATAAAAGGTACTCATATCTATTTCCTTCAGCCAGTGTAGGACACATGGAGCAGGGCATTTTTTATGCATTATCTGATTGATTTCCCCTCACTAACATCATGGGATTAGTATCATTATTCCTAGAGAGGTTAAATAAACTTCAGAAGCTTGTACAGTCCAGTATAAAACCCAGACCTCAAGTTCAGGTTTGTCTAATTCCAAAGCCAGTCTCTCCATAACCTAATGGCAAATAAATAGTTCGATTAATTTTCTAAACAATATTAGAGCACTGACCGATACTAACTTCAAATACAGAATAGCCATAAAATCCGGTTGTGTCGATAAATTATTTGTTACGGATTGAACCCACTTGATTACTTCTCCTGGGTTATAAGAAAGGCATAGCTTTCTTCTGTGAAAACTGGAGTCCGAAACCATGTACTACATCCCATACACATGTACGGGGAAGCTGGAAATGCTGCCTTAAGGACACCAGTCCTTGCCACTTTGCACGGCACATCGAGTTATGTATTTATAAGAAGGGATGACACAATGAGTGTATCATGTGATGTCACTGAACACGTCATGCCTTTTCTATACTAATTATTCATTTATCTTATAAAATTACTGATGCTTCCAGGCTTTATGGCTGTCCAATATAATCTAGGAATTAAGAGTAATAATACCTTGAGTCTAAAGGAATAGTTGAATGATTTTCAGGCAGCATGAGAGAGAAATAGAATAGATATTTTGGGAGCAGTAAGGACTCTCATAATCACACTGTGTAAGTGACCTATTCCTCCCCTATTTATGAGGGGATTGATTCTGGGCCACTTTTCACTTCATGCTACCCAAAAGATTTGTCTATATTGTAATGTTGTGCTGAATCTCTAGACTTCTTTGCAAGAAGAGGATCTTAAAAATTAGTGAGTCCCTTATCCAAAGTCCCTGCATTAGAGAATGGTCAGGCCTATATTCTTTTTATGGACTTAAAGTTTGGGATTATCTGAGGTTTCACACTTGGCCACCCACCTCTATTTGCCTCTACTCCTCTGGCTTAATATTCTAAGATATAGAAAATGGCAAAGACTGGAGAAATTAGGAATGAAGGAGTTAATTAAGCTGTGGTCCTTAACACAAGTGTAAAACATCAATCTTATTGAATCTCAATAAATGCTTACAACTCATCACTACTAAGAATCTAATTAGACATTTATTGCTTATGTAATTCTGAATTAATGGCATAGCAACAAGATTTATATCTCACATATTTGTTACACCTCAGCACTCTCCATTTTAATAATCAATTGATAATTCGTTAACATGCATTAACTATCCTATTAAAACCAAATTAAATGCTATTCTGATTTGATTTTATAAAATAAATGCTGGCCACACTAATGAGGTACAGGCTATTTAAATCATGACAGGACAGCTAAATTCAAGCCTCTCTGTTGAGTAAAGTAATTTCAGAGTGAAGAAAAAAAATGAGGAGATGTACTCCTTGAGTTAACAATTCCATAAATATTCCACAATTCAGTCATGATGGATTCCTGACCAACAGCTCAAAAGACTACAAGAAACTTTCAGACTATGCTTTATTTCTAAGAAGGCTGTGTTAAATATGCCTTCAAAAGAGCACTTCGCCCTCAGCCTATGTTGTTAGGTCATGGATTGTGAGATGAGGAAGATAGTGTTGCTTCATGAGAAGAATCCAGTTCAGCTTGCACCTTCTCTGACAAAACTACTTCTGGAACAAGCTAAACTAAACTTCCTCAAATAGTTGAGTATTTTTCTTCAGGTGAGGAACAGGATTTTGTTTTACCAAAGGAATAGACTTTAAGATATAAATCACACAGCAAATACTCATTTATTTAACAATAGTTGAGTAGCGGCCATTTCCCAAGCTGAATAGAATATAATTCTCTCTCATAGGAAAAAATACTCTGAAACTTCTTTCACTTGTTGTGAGGGGTTATATGAGAAACAGAGAAAGCATGAGCAGTAGGTTCTGGCCTCAAGACATCTACATTTGTGTTAGGGAGAAAAATCATAAGCCTGTGAAAAATTACACGGAGCTCATGCTTAGAAAGTCAGAAGCTGCTTCTTGTGAGTAAGGTCACCACAGCCCAAGTGCCTTGTAAAGTGTCTGGTATATAAAACTTGCTGAATAACATTTTTGAAATAAATGAAAGTCTCTCTGATACAATGGACTCGTGATTCTGTTGACCCAAATCTTCATCCAGAAGCATACCATGGGACATTCCTTCCTCTACAATGGCAGGTTCCTAGTCATACAAACCCAAAGCAGAGTTACAATAGCTGGCAGTGGAATCTAGGTGCCAGAAACAAAAGTTGAAAAATGTGGTTTCAGCCATGGGTCTTGGTGAACAATTGTGCTATCAACTCTTCACTTGTGTGCTGCCGATTATGATTGACAGATAGAGCTTGTTTTTTTACAACTGAGAATTCACACCATTCCAGCCAAGCCTATAATTGGGACCTTGAGTGGATGAGGTAGCTCAGGTAAGGAATCACACAAGCTGTTTTCCATAGGATAGTCTCCATTTTTATCTGTTTTCCTGATGTAATTATTAATAGCACCAACTTTCACACTCGAGTGTCCTGATCCAGATGACAAGTTATATAATTGCCATGCGTACAGAAGTGTGGGCAAGACTTCTGGTTAAGAAGGTAGATTGCTCACACCACCTTTATCTTTCTACTTTTTCAGCTATGCTCCTCTTTTCATATGGTTAAGTTTTTTAGTGCTTCAATTCATGGTATAACCATGCTTTTTCTATATGTTAACTCTAAAATTAAGAGTAATTGTGATAGATTATATTATTGATTATTAAATGTATGGTTAATACTGATTATTAAATATTCCTCTATGAGGAATATGTGTATATATATACATATAAATATATATATAAGAACAAAGTTCTACTTAAACTCAGCTTCCTGCCAAGGACCAAATCAAGGAGTTAGTTACTGTTTGCCATTTATTAAAATTTCTCAATCTGTTAAGATAGCATTCAGTAAATCCTTTTAATTAGACAAAAATGACTCAGAAGCGATTAAGGGTGTTTGTCTCCTAGGAAATTCTAAAAGATGCAAGGTTCTAGCAATAAAGAGGCACATTTCAAAATAGAATGGAAATTCTTTGACAAGAATCAAATAGATAAGAAGTTATGCTTCTTAAAGCATTATGTGCCAATAGAACCATTAGCCTAGATTCAAAGAGATTGTTCAAGACTTAAAACACCTGTCTCTTCCTTATCTTTCCTGCTTGAGCTGAAGCAAGAGAAGAAAGTTCTCTACCCGCCCCCTCCCCCTAAGGAGACCATGTTCTACAATTCTTTCTTGAGATACAGCCAAAGACAATAGTGGGATGGGGGAAAGATTCCTAAAGAGTAGGACCAAGGGCTAAGGAAAAAATGTTCCAGGGAGCAGAATCAAGACCCAATCAAGGAATTCCTCCCTCTTTCAGACAAGTTCTGCCCAGTGGATTTTAGAATTAGTAGAGACCAGTAAGAGTTGTATGTCTCTATTTTTCACCTTTCCAAGTGGGGGTGTTTGTTATGGTCACTGTCCCTGTCCTACAACTGTATATTATGTACTGCAAAGGTAAGAGCCAGATAACTGTCTCCTTATGTTCCTGTAGCTTTGGATCAAGAATAGCTGTACCCATTGTAACATATCACCTGGAGCTCTTAGTCTTTACCTTACAAATAAAGGTTAAAATCAAATTATAGTTGGGCAGCACCTGTGGCTCAAAGGAGTAGGGCGCCAGCCCCATAAACTGGAGGTGGTGGGTTCAAACCTGGCTCTGGCCAAAAACTGCAAAAAAAAAGAAAGAAAGAAAGAAAATCAAATTATATTTTGGAACTTCTAGTTGTCTCTCTTGGAAAGAGCTGAGTGTGTTTAGGGCATGGGAAAGGAGGATACTCAAAGGCTGAATAGCAGAAAGGTGGACTGTGAGTCTGCATTAGTATTCACCAAATATTTTTGTTTCTATCCCTGTGGTGCCAGCTGTGGAAAAATTATACACACACACCCCATGTTGAAATCAAGAGTAGACATGTGACTTGCCCTGGCCAATGAAATGTAGGTGAAAGTTATGTACACCATCTCTCATGTTTCTTCAATTTATACCTTTTTATACTATACATCTCTCAAAAGGTTACTATAGTTTTTGTTTTTTGTTTTTTCTGTTTTTTTGAGACAGTCTCACTCTGTCATCCTAGGTAGATTGTCATGGCATCGTAGCTCACAGCAACCTCAGCCTCCCAGGTAGCTGGGACTGCAGGCACCCACCACTACACACTCTCCCTCAGTCTGGTCTCAAACTCCTGAGCTCAAGCAATCCACCCTCCTGGGCCTCCCAGAGTGCTAGGATTACAGGCACGAACCACCATGCCCACCTTATAGTTATTATTTGTAATAGTCATGTTTTTTAATCTTGCTACTCAAGATATAAGTGGTTTATAAACCATGATTATGGCAATAGAATATTCCATATTTATGTACTTATTGTTACTCATGAATTTTATACCTTCAGATGATTTCTTATTGATCATTAATGCCCTTTCTTTCAGATTAAAGAACTCTTCTTAGCATTTCTTGTAAGATATGTCTGGTGTTGACAAATCCTTCAGATTTTGTTTGTCTAGGAAAATTTTTATTTCTCCTTATGTTTAAACATTAAGGATATTTTTGCAGAATATAGTATTCCAGAGTTAAGTTTTTTTCTTTCAGCTCTTTGAACATGTCTTGCCACTCTCTCCTGGCCTGTGAGGTTTCCACTGAGAAGTCTGCTGCCAGATGTATTGAAGCTCCTTTGTATGTTATGTTTTTTCCTTTTTCTTAATTCACTTGGGACCTTTCTTTACCCATGAACTTTGAAAGCTTGATTATTAATTTCTTTGAGTAGAATTTGCTACTCTTATTTGGGTTAAATCTGCTTGGTGTTCTGTGACCATTTTGTACCTGATTATTGGTATATTTCTTTAGGTTTGAAAAGATCTTTGTTATTATTTCTTTGAATAAACTTTCTACCCCAATCTCTCTCTCCCTCTTTCCTCGTTAAGGACAATAACTCTTACATTTGTCCTTCTGAAACTATTTCTAGATCTTATAGACATGCCTCATTTATTTTACTTTTTTATTTTTTTCTCTTCCCATTATGTATTTTCAAATAGCCTGTCTTCAAGCTCCCTAATTCTTTCTTCTGCTTGATCAGTTCTCCTGTTGAGAAACACTAATGCATTTTACAGTTTGTCAATTAAGTTTTTCAGCTCCAGAATTTTTGCTTGAATTTATTTTTATTATCTCAAACTCTGTGTTAAATTTATCTGATAGGCCTTCTGAATTCCTTTTCTGTGTTGTCCTAAAGTTCACTGAGGTTCTTCAGAATAATTATTTTGAATTTTTTGCCTGAGAGAGCACATATCTCTATCACTCTGGGATTGGTCATTGGTGCCTTATTTAATTCATTTGGGAAGGTCATGTTTTCCAGGATGTTCTTTATGCTTGTGGATATTCATCAATGTCTGTGCATTGAAGAGGTAGGCATTTATTCTAATCTTTGCAATCTGGGCTTATTTGACACCATACATTTTCAGAAGGCTTTCCAAGTATTCAGAGAGAATTGAGTGTTATGATCAAAGTCTTTGATCACTGCTGCCATATCAGTACTGGGGTGCCTTGAGACCAGTAACACTGTGACTTTTACCTTAGTGAAATTAGATAAGATACAAAAGATCACCAGGCAAAGTTTCTCACTCTCTCTCATTCTCTGTGCTGGGCTGCTAGAGTGAGGGAAGCAATGATCTGGGCACTCCATTGTGGCCACCACAGCTGGAATTGCACCAGGTCATACCTGAAACCCATCTAATCTTTCCCAAAGCCCATGGAGGCTTTTTCCTGTCTACCTCTTCAGTCAGCAAGTCAGCATGTAGTGAATCTTTGCAGGCCTGAGTCCTTCCCTTCAGGGCAGTGCATTCCCTTTTGGCCCAGAGCAAGTCTAGAATTGTCTCCCAGGAACTTAGTCCTGGAATCAGGGCTTCAGGAGTCTGCTTGCTACTTTATTTTACTGTGGCTACACTAGCACCAAGTTGCAAGACAAAGTCCTTTGTACTCTTCCATTTCCTTTCCCCAAATAGCAGAAGACTCTCCAGGAGCCTACAGTTGGGAGAGAGAAAAAATAGGCACTCACTTGCCTGCTGCTGGTGTCTCACTGGGACACATGTACCCCAAGTTCACTGTCTCTGAGTCAGCACAGCTGCAGGACCTGCCCTGCAGCCTTTGTGGCCTGATTACCTTTCAAATTTATTGTCAGCCCCAGGCTGCTTTCTTCAGGTGGTGGGGCTAGCCAGAACTCAGCTTTCTACTACTAGGGCAGAGAATCTCCCTCTAACCAGGCTGATCTAAATGTTTCCTCTTTGGCTGCCTGCAATATTCTGGCCTAAGTTGTATACCCCTATGATAGGGCAGCTTTGAGTTCCAATGCAAAGTTCCACAATCTCTTCATGGTCTTCTTCCTAGCTATACAGATTCTGTCTGCACTGTGCCCAAAAGATGGGGGAGAGGTGGCACAAGCAATACAAAACTATCTTTTCTGCCCTCTTCAGTACCTCTTTCCTTCATATAATGTTAAAACCATGTACTATGATCATTCACCTGATTTTTGGTTCTTCTGAAGATGCTTTCTTTCATAGATAATTGTTGACTTTGGTGTTCTTATAGAGCAGGGGTCCTCAAACTTTTTAAAAAGGGGGCCAGTTCACTGTCCCTCAGACCACTGGCGAGCTGGATAAATGTCCTAGGCAGGCTGCATGTGGCCTGCAGGCCATAGTTGGAGGATGCCTGCTATAGAGGGATGATTGTTGATGGGTTCTATTTAGCCTTCTTGCTCTGCCCCTGATTCAACATCTAATTTTACTTCTTTAACTATTGGACTTATGCATTCCACCTTTTTTTCCATAACTTCCATGGAGGAGGAATTACAGAAGTCTATCTTTTGAACTTCCTAACACAAGATCGGATAGGTACCAGAACAATGTCTTTTTCTAAATGTAACCTTAATTATGACCCTTAGTTAGGCCTCATGTAATGAGCAATAAATGTGTGGTAGAATTTCAAAGCTTCAAGAAAGTTTCTCATCCCTCCAAAATAACAAACTATTTTTTTAGCTAATTCCTCAAAATAAGAATTCAGTTATTTACCTTAGAAGTTTAAAAAATAATCTTTTAAAAATACCTGTGAGGCTCTCTCCCACCTCTCTCTGCCTCTCTTCTCTACTCTCTCTCTCTCTGCCTCTTTTCCCTACTCTCTCCTTATCTCTCTCCCCTCTTTTCTCTTCTCTTTTCTCCTCTTGGTGCTGCTCTGCAGCCTCCCACCAATAAAAACCTTTCATACAAGAAAAAAAAAAAACTATAAGAAAGATTATTTAGGCTCGGCGCCTATAGCTCAACCAGCTAAGGCACCAGCCACGTACACCTAAGGTGGCGGGTTCGAATCCCCAGCCCGGACCCGCCAAAAACAACAATGACGGCTGCAACCAAAAAATAGCCGGGCGTTGTGGCGGGCGCCTGTGGTCCCAGCACTTGGGAGGCTGAGGCAGGAGACTCGCTTGAGCCCAGGAGTTGGAGGTTGCTGTGAGCTGTAATGCCACGGCACTCTACCCAGGGGGACAGCTTGAGGCTCTGTCTCAAAAAAAAAAAAAAAAAAAAAAAAAAAAAAAATTTTTTAAAACCCAATTTTGAAAACCCCCCCCCCCCCCAAACAGGCTCTGTAGAAACTCTATGAAACTTAGATGGTCATAAGGAACACAGTTAGAAAACCACTGCAAAGCTCAAGGCTGTATCTCCTTAGAGATACTTGCATAAAAATAACTAAAATATATCATCATTCAGTCACACCTCAACATTGAGGGTCCTTTCCTACAAGAAGAGCTTTATCCTGAGTGAGAAGAAAGCACAGTAGTCATGGGGCCCCAGAACAACCCTACCCTCCATACCACAGAAAACCACCATGGAACAGGGAAACCCAAGGCTTTTCAATGCATCTCTGACAACTTCTCAGAAGACAAATTCTGACCTTGGCTAGCTCCTTACAGTATCCTAATACCCTTCAGATGCAGGAGCTTCAATAAGATACATCTGGGTTTTTAAGAGGAGCTCTATAAATACAAATTGAATTGAAGTTTTAGGCAGCCAAGAGTTTGCTTGCTTTCTGGAAGATTCCAGTCCAGCTCCCACACTACCCAGCTGCCTGCACCTGATTGGACTTCAAGATAATTGATCACAGCTGGTGGCTTAATCGGGACTGTCACAGGAAGACCAGCTTTTTCTAGATACAAGGTTCCATCCTGCCATGGTGCCCTTGGGGCCAGTGAACTCACTGGGAAGAAATGTGACTCCCACTTAATCAGTTGAAGAACTTGGGGTATTTCCTAGATGGGGTGTTATGCCAGGGCTCTGGTCTCAGCTTGGTGGGCTTGAGAGGAGAGTACAAGACTCTTCTCTTCCACCCTTAGAGAGCCCTGTAGTCTCCCAAAGTTTTGTAGTTTGCTTTTCAAGGTTGCATGAGGTAGTGTGATCTTAAATTCCAGTTCATTGTAGGGCTGTCAGAATTAGGAAAAAGTTACAATTATACAACATCTTAAAATATCTTTTTATTGGAGTTGAGTCACCCCAATAACAAGGCCTCTGGCTCCAGTCCCATTTAATAGGCCACGTGTACACTGTAGAGTTAAGGGATAATGATAAACTTCTAGCCTTTCATGAATGAGATAGGGAGACGGGGACTTCATGAGGGCAAGACAGCAGGTGGGAAAGCTCTAACTGTCCTGAGGTGCATTTCCATCAGGTCATAGCCTGAAAGGCAGTGTCTAATAGGAGACTGCTTACTTGAGGATCAGAAGGCAGAGAAGGAGGGTTAGAGAATTAATATAAATTTTGGTGACATTGCCAAGACAGGACCCAGAGAAGTTAAGGTGCCATAAATATACTCATATAGTGAGAGAAAAGACCAGGAGAACTGGAGATGCTCTACCATGAGCTCCAGGAAGCAGAGCTGAGGCCCCTTTACCTTTCCCAAATATTTTTATGCAAATATCTTTAGGGAGCTATTCATTAGATGTGTCAACTTGGGGAGTAAGTGTTCAGTTGTGAACTTGTTTGAGATTCCTGCGTAACAGGCAAATAATGATACCATGGAGAAGTTAAATATGTATATTTGAAGCTCAGAAAGGGAGGTCCAAGGTGGATGATGAGATTGGGAAATTATCAGCCTATTGAAATCATCAGCAGTTGAGACTACAGACACCGTTGAGATTACCTGTCACAGGAAGAGTGAACCCAGTGTATGGAAGATTGGAGGTGGGCCCCTTGGGGGAATTGGTAGGGAAAAATAGGCTGTCACAAAACACCATCTCTCTTGCTCTCTTTCAGCTCTCTCTCTCTCTCTCTCTCTCTCACACATACACACACACACACACACACACACAGTGGCAAATAGTATTACCTTTCCTGACAATTTAACTGAGGCCATAGATGCACACTAATGTAAAACAAAACAAAAGCAATCTCTGGGATGAATAAACAATTAGAACTTCAATAACTTTACCCAGAAATCAAAAGACAAACTACATGTGGTAGAGACATCTGCTGCTGACTTACTGCCCCTTTCCAGGTCACCAGAATTCTGATTCTCTGTGCCCTGGTCTGGATGGTCACATCTTTCATGGAAGGTGGTCCCCCAGGCATGATCATAGGATTCTAACTGTACATCCCTATGGTTCATGGGTGGAAATATATCTAATTCTAGCCAATGAAACTGAGAAAACTTCTGAGAAGGCTCTTTACTTATTCTTTAAAAAGGACATGTTGTGTTGTAGGGTGGAGTGTTCCATTTTCTTATTCTCTCCCCATGCTACATGTGGCAATGATAGATATTGTGTGACACTGAAGAGACAAGACTGAGGGAAAAAGCCAGCATGCCTAGGATTCTTATTCCTCAAACACTGGCGTTCCTAGGAAGGGAGGAAAGATTATCTTTGGTGCTGCCAATAAAACCACTGAATTACCAACCCTGAAACCTCCCTTGGGATTTTTTATTACAGTTAATATTAATCATCTTCATTGTTTGAGCTCCTTTTTGTTTGATTTTCTGCTAGTTGCAGCCAAAAAAACAGTCTAATGGATACACTAACAAACCCATAATGGAACAACTCATAGGTGACTTAAAAGTAAATCTAACACTGCATTTACTAGATGCCAGGCATGGCTCTAAGAGCATCAGCCTTATAACAACTATTCAAAAAAAGATACCATTGTTTTCTTCCTTTCCCAGATGAAGAACTTGATTACCAGGAGGTTAAAGCACACAGCTAACTAGAGGGAGGACTAGTATTACAAATATAAGCTATCCAGTCCCCAAATCCAAGCTCATTAACAGAAGATATGACTGACTCTCAGATTAGGAGACAGGACCTAGGTTCCTCCTGTTCAAAGTCAACTGTTGGGGATCTTTAATAACAGCAGAGAAATCAGGTGAACGAAGTTTTTTCTTCCTTTTCAGTGACATTCTTTCCATTCTATCCCCACAGCTTTGCCCAGGTCCATTCACTGAATCCCTGCTCTGCCCTATAAGTAAAATCTACCCCCAGACACTCTCAGGGTGTGTGGGGAGAGAGTGTCTAAAAGGTGTAAATGTGACTAAATAACATCAGTGCTTGGATTTTAATGGGAATCAGAGGCTTAACCCAGCCTGCCTGAACCTGCAGGATGAACTGCTTGTGAAACTCACATTTAGAGAGAGCTGAGATTACACAGAAGAAGCAGTAGTCCCTTCCCCTGGGGGCCCAGTTAGTGAGAGGAAACAGGGATCTAAACCAGGAATGACCACCAAACTAAGCATGTAATATATTGGTCACAGTGGTTGCCCCTCAGAAGGGCCTTTGAGGGACAAGGTGTCATGCTACCAGGAATCAGCCAAGGAGACCCAGTTTTCATCTTAAAGCTATCTTGTGCTGTTTGGTACACTGATTTTTTTCCCCATGTCAATATATTACCTATTCAAAAATAAGTAGTAAAGTCTAAAACTCAATAAAATGTGACAAATCTCTTCTAAAGGTATGAGCAGAAGTCTTTGAGACAGTGATTTTCAACTGGTGTACCATAAGAGGATCTCAGTTGTGCTGCCAACATTTTTAAAGATCATTAATTAAATTATTTTTGAGAGAAGTTCAAAGCACAGTAAGCATATTCTTTTTTTTTTTTTTTTTTATCAATACAACTTAAGTGTGCTACAGAAGTTTAACTATAGGTTCAAGTGTGCTGTGAGATTAAAAAAAAAAAGGTTGAGAAAAACTGCTTTGAGAGTACAAAGAAGTACTATAGGTAAGGACAATGTGTGAGCATGCTTGGGGTGTAGGGTGACCAGATTTTTACATCGATAAGGCGGGACAACATGGCCAGGGAGTGGGGCGGGGGCGGGGCGGGGTGGGGGACAGGGCAGGGCAGGGCCTGACAACAATGCGAACTTTGATAAGCAGTTCTTCATAATCACTTCTCAGCAATTATTTGTTATTATTACAGTTTAACATTATACAATTAACAAAAATAATATAAAACTCATATTCTGGTGAAATAGCCACATGGCAGCCGGAAACCATATATTCCCTTCTTATTCTCCCGCCTGTTCGTGCATTCTTTCCAAAAATCTGGACTTTTTAAAAACGCCACAGGACTTGGGACAAATTGTTGAAAAGCAGGACTGTCCCGCCAAAAGCGAGATGTCTGGTCACCCTATCGGGGTGCCATAACAAAATTTCACACACCAAATGGCTAAACAACAGAAATGGATTGTTTCTCATTTCCGGTTGCTGGAGGTCTAAGATCAATGTATCCCCAGGGCTCTGTTCATACTGAAAGCACTAGGTAAGGCTCTGTTCTAGGCCCCCACCCTTGCTTCTGCTAGCCTCAAATGTTCCTTGCCGTGTATGTTGTGGTCTTCTGTATCTCTTCATATCAGCTTCCCTCTGTGTATGTGTCTGTGTCCAAATTTACTTTTTTATGAGGTTGAATCAGAGTCCACCCTAATTATTATATTTTAACTTGATTAGCTCTATAAAGACTCCATCTCCATAAGATCACATTCTGAGATACTTGGGTTTAGAAGCTCAACATACGAATTTTGGGGTCACAAGTCAACCCTAACGCTGTGCCTAACCTTAACCCTAACCCATTCTCTGTTGATTGGCCAATAGAGACAGGACAATCCTCTTGCAAGACAATGCTCAACCACCTAATGCACAAACCTTGCTGCTCAAACTACAGAACCTAGACTTCGAAACTCTGTCATCTACTGTATTCAGAGTCCAAAATCACAAGACATTGGGATGCTTTCTGGAGAAAGTTAATTCTGTTGACATAGTATTTCCAGGAGGCCATTTTGAGCCTTCTTTTCTTAGAACAACACACTTTCTCAATCATTTAAGATAAGGAACCCCTTGAAATTTAAATACTATGGGATGAGCCCACATAGACTCAGCTTCAAGGGACACAACTTGTAAGATGTCCCTTATTTTACAAGGTTGTAAGGTTATTAAGAATGAAATGTCTGGTTTGCTTAAGTACTAAGTTTGATAGTTGATGTCTCTAACACTTCCTCTTGACACTTCTTGTTTTATTTTTATTATGAAGGTATAACCTCAGTCCTTCAAAGACATGTTTTGGTTTATGACTATCTTTCAATTTTTTATTCTTTTTATGCCAGAAAAGGCATATTTTTGAAGCTTGAACACTTACAGGCAATTTCCATTCTTGTGCTACTGATATTGCATTTGTGGAAACATAAGGAGTCCCTGGTGGTTGATTCAACATGTACCAATTTATAGAATTTTACTTTATAACCAAATGAAATATCCTGCTGAAGAGAGTGTGGCCATGTGCAGAAACAAGGTAATTTAAAAGTCATGTTCAAGTTATGTTTACAATAGAAATTCAAGACAAAGTAATGTTTTATTTCTAAATGGCATTAAGAGTGTGGCTTATAAACTGGAATGTTGAAGAATTCAGGAAAGAATAGTGCAGTTGGAGAATAATCTTGAAGATTTATGTCTATTTCTTGTCCATGCCCAGAATGCAGGCAATGGTGGGTACACAGCTGTGTTCCCCAATCCCTGGGCTACAGACTGGTACCAGTCTTTGGCCTGTTAGGCACTGAGCCACACAGTATCACTGCCTCCTATCTGATCTCCTCATCTGCCCCATCCATGGAAAAATCATCTTCCATAACACTAGTCCCTGTTTCTAAAAAGGTTTTGGTCTGTGGCCTGTTAGGAACCAGGCTGCACAACACGAGGTAAGCAGTGGGGGAATGAGCAAATCTTCATCTGTATTTATAGCCCTCCCCATTACTTATCTTTCATTCCCCCACTCTAGCTAGCTATAGAAAAATTGTCTTCCATGAAACCAGTCCCTGGTGCCAAAAAGGTTGAGAACCACTACCGTGTAAGACAGTAGTCAGGATTTCACAAGAGTAAGCCATATGATCATAAACTACCATGAAGTATGATTTTTAATTTTTAAAATTAGCAAGTATTGTGAAGTAAAGCTTTTTGCTATTCCAATTACGGATACCTGAAAAAAATTTTAAAAATTAATGAATCAAGAAGTCCTTCATCTTTATTTTCAATAAGTTAATATGTTACATAAGAATTTAGTGAATGGTGACATTTCAAATCAGTATGGGAAAGATAGATCATTTGATCCTTACCTCAAATTACAAATCAAAACAAATACCAAATGTATTCGCATTTTAAAAGTTAAAAAAAATTATGTATGCGTAGTCTGAATCCATAAAGGAAATTGATCTACAGATGAAAGTACATAAAATTTAAAACGTTTTTCTATTAGTGAAATTGTAAAAATTAAAATGCAAATAACAAACCAGAAAAAAACTTATGATACATCAGAAAATAGTACATTTAAAAAGGCAAACATGCCAGCAGAAAAAGAATTAAAGTCCATGAAAGGCAACACACACACACACATGCCCTAATACTAACGCAACACTGATCAAGAAAATGCCAATGAAATACCTTTTTATATATAATGAACTGACTAAAAACGCCAAAGCTAACACTGGTTGTATCACAGAAGGTATGTATTGGTTGATAACATAAGGTTGCTTTGAAGATTAAATGAGACAGTTCCTATAGTGCTTAGCCTGGGGCTTGGCCCACAGATAATTATCATCGCCATCATTATTCATATTATAATATATTATAAAGCTTAAAATTCAAGTTTACAAAACAATATGTTCCATTATTAAACACACATGTATATTCATAATATGTATTACATATACTACATAAATTCTCACACAGTTTGTTTACAGAAGCATAGAAAAAACTGGAAACATAGTATGGGCAAAAAATAGTAGCAGTTCATGTATGTGCTAAGATGGCAATATTTTTTCTTTGAGATTCTATATATCTTCCTAATTTTTATAATCATTACTTTTGTAGTCATATGACAAAAGTTATTTTTATTGAATTTTATGAATCATTTTAAAGTGACTCAAGTAGGCACTTTGTTTACACAAAAATATGCAGTTTGGGCCAATCCTTATTGATGAAGCCAGGGAGAACATTACTATTTAGTAAACGTAACCTTCTTGAGAATAGTGGCTCAGGGAGCATTGCAATTTTGCTACAGGGGTTAGCATACCGACGAGGGGTCTCAGTGTTGAGTAAATAGAAGGTGGTGTCACCCCGCCATTCAAACACACAGACTGCCCACAGACGGAGCAGCTGTACAACAGTTGACAATTCAGGAACTTTCTGTATTTTAGCATCATAAGCAAGCAAAGAAGCTGGAAGCATGATTCATAGCATCAGCATGAGAGAATTCCTTGTAGAAGGGTGATTTCATTTTCTCTGATAGTTCTACACTTCATAATTTCTGATTCTGTTAAGTTCAGGTCAGGTCACAATGGAAAATAAGTCAGATTTTGATTTGCCTTCATCCTTCAACCCAGGGGGTGGGGAACCAGCAGCCTTCTGATTTCAATATTGTTCTTCTTTAAGCACTAAAGGAGGCAAGAGAAGCTTCATCTTTCTCTGACGCACCCCTTTTAATTAAAGGATTTGTTCTGTGAAATTTGAATTCAGTTAAAAGGCCGCACTTGAGGACCAGGAAGGAAGGCCATAAATTTCCTTAAGGCCGCAGGTCCCCCGTGCAATCAGCTAACACTAAAACCAAAACAAAACAAAAACAAGAAAATCTTATCATGTCTGATGGGTCTAACAGATTGATTGATTCTCTGAGGACACTTGCTAATTCCCAGAAGTCTTCAACCTGAGTTTGGTAAAGACCTGTAACAATTTTCTGCTTCTCAGCCGTCTAACCAGATAGAACAACCTAATCTTCACAGTCAGCTTCCATTTCTCCCCCCTAGTTCATAAACCATCAAAGATCAAGGATATCAGAACAAAAAATCCACAAGTCTGTTCACTTTTAGCATTGAATCATGCAGGGAACTAATTTGAAAGTTTTGTACTGTGAATTCTGATGAATCATGCAACCAAAGAAGAAAACACCAAACTTCTCTTGAGATTTGAAAACATAACAGTAAAAATTTAACTTTTCCATTACAGGTGTTTTATATATGTAAACAAAGTCTGCCCTTTTTATAAGGTTTAGAGGAAACATTTTGTTATTATTTTACACACAATTGGTTATGTACAGGTTTTTTTATTTTCTTGTTAGAAGTCTCAGCCAGACCAGGCTGCTGTAAGGTTAGCCTCTTAGGTAACTTGGTAAATGCCCCTGGCTAGGTAAGCGTTTTTTTTTTTTTTTCTTAAAAAAAAGGTTGGAGATTAAGAAAAAGAAGTAAAATAGAGTATATGCTTTTTGCACATGTATGTACATACGTATATACAAAGGGTGCCAAAAAATGTATACACATTTTAAAAGAGGAAAAGCTATGTTCAAAGTTGTAATACTCAAGTCACATTTGACTTCTGGAATTACAATTGGTGCTTAATGTGACTTGTGTTCATCTTTTATTATTGGTCGATATTATTACAATCTTCATATGATTTTTTCCTTTCATAAAATCCGTATACCTTTTCTGGGACCTTCTATATCATATGAGGAGGCTAGAGCTAGACCAAGAAGAAGATGTAGCCCTTGGTGCAGAGCATGCCATCACACAGCTTATGTGACCTTGACAATTAAAAAGTGAGCTTCAATTATTATGTCCCTAACATGATGGCCCATCGAATAATAATCCTCCCATCCCCTTAGCTCTAAAATTTTGGGGGGCTTTACCATGTGAGAGCCGAGCCGACACCATTTTAATGACGACCACCACTGCCATCATAGGCCCAATGAGTCAGCATAACATTCCCTGCCCATCCCAAAGACAGCACCACCCCATGGCGGGAAACCTATGCCCAATCACAAGCTAATGCCTAACCTGTAATCTGCCCATGCCTCTAGCAACCAATCAAAATTGTACCTGTACTTTACCCCTCCCCTTCTTGTTTTCTGTACCCTATAAAAACTGTTTGCACCTCCTGTGGGGGGGTCTTCCTCCGTGTGCTCACCAGGAGAGTCCAGGCCCAGCTCAAATAAAGCTTACCTCATGATCTTTACATTGGAGTGTGTCTCGGACTAACTCTTGGGGGATCGGGAAAAATCCAGGCACAACAACCAAGATATGAACAATATGAAATTTGTTGAAGAAAGCAGGAAAAGGAATAAATGTGTAAAATACCAGTGAGAGAGGAGGAGGAGGAATAAAGCTAAAATGGAGTGATTTGACTGCCTCCGTGTGCCGTCTCTGTGAGCGGCATTGCCTCACAATCCTTGTACCAACCTGGAGAGGCAGATCAACCATCCATTCATTCAACAGCTGTTTACTGAACACCCGCTGTGGGTAAGGTCATGTACAGGAGATGGGGGTCCCACAGGAAGCAAGAGAAACCTCTTCACCCCAATGAGTGGAAACATTATATGGATTTAACTATGAGGTCAGACAATTAAGTTCACAAACTCATCCTAAAAAGTTGCTGCAGACCTCATTGCTGAATACCAATGTGGTCACCTTTAAAGTGCTGCCCTTGGGAAGCTACACACCAACACCCACGCCTAGTCCACCTTTCAAAGTACTTTTTCTCAGATGAGTTCACCAACTTAATTGTCAGACCTTCTATGATGACAGTTCTTATGGCCATTCCAGGAAAAGAGGTCCAAAACTGCTTTGAAAGGTGACTGCAGTGATACGCAGCAATGAGGTACATAGCTCTTTTTCTAGGCTGAGTTCGTGGACTTAACTGTCCATTCTTGTATGATCCCCTTATGTGTTACAAAGAAGTGGAGGGATGCTTTGAAGTGGAAAGCTGTGCAATGGAGACCTTATGCATATGGAAGATCATGTCATGGTTGTGGATAAAAATCATATTTGTGATGAGCAATTAAGTATGAGTCAGACCTGGCCAGGGAGGCAGATGAAATGTCGTGCACCAGGAAGCAGAGAGGAAAATAGTGGGCCCCCAAATCACTGTAATTCCCACCTGGCAGGTGAGGCTTACATACCCTGGATTTGTCTCTTAAGGTACTTACTTATCCAAGATCTTTTTGTTAGAAACGAGTGGAGAGTTTCAATATTAGGCCTACTGGACTTGAGAGATTGTTACTTTTCCTGGTATAGTCTACCTGTCTCCTTTTTAGTGACCGTACCTACATCCTGTTGGCGTCAGACTTTTGAGATGGCCACAGTATCAGTCTCCCATTTGGAAGGGGACCTGTGGGTAGTAGATCACTGGATGAAACTTTCAAAGTCTGATCCAGGGCTGAGAAAGCCCTTTTGCAAGGAACTTCATGGCAGAAAAGACTAGTGAAAAGCTAGAAAAAGGGCTCTCCTTTATTCCTAGAAAGAGGGACTAAGCAAGCGCTCCTGCATTTTGCAAAGCCCAAAGGGACACTGGGCATTATGTTTACCTGGTAGAAAACATCACCCTTAGGTCTTATTTACCATCTTTAAAGTTTCTGGTTACTGCCTAACAACACTTCTAACCAACTCTTAATACACTGAGTTGATTATAGTTATTATTAAGCTGAAAGTTAAGAAATTGCTCACAAGAAATCTGCATCCTGTCATGTACCAAAGCCACATATATTTGTCCCAGTTCTTTCTCTCAGAGTGAGGATAAATGTTTCCCCGTGTTAGGGGGCTTTTCAACATTTCAATGGCCTAGTGGGATGCTCTTTTGAACCCAGAATGCAATTACTAAAACTTAAGGTAAGCAGGGAGGGGAACAGAAAACGTGATTGCCAGCCCAAACAAGTGAGGTCCAGGGGACAGCTTAAGTTGTGCATTAAGTATAATCTTTTGGCTTTGACAAGAAGGTGAGGTGACCAGTAATTAGCCATCAAGTCGAACCCCAAGCAGTGAGACTTGGGTGGGAAGTAGGCGGGTGCCCGGCCCACAATTTCTGATATTTGAGAGCTTTGCAGGCAGGAATCATCTTGAGCCTAATAAAATGATTTGCTAGACTGAAGTTGTTTGTTGGTTTGTGTTTGAATATGTGCATTTTGGTGTTTGGGGTTTTCTTTCCCCCACAGTATTGGCCAGGATAGATCAAGAGACGAGCCAGCTGATCCATCACAGCCTCGGAGGGACTGGGAGACCCAACTGCAGGCACATTTCATCCCTAGGGCTTCCTCCTGCTGCCACAGGCTCACCTTTCATGAGTATATCCCCCCCCACCCCAAGTTGGCAGAGATGCCTCCCTTGTAGCTTTCAGTGAATCAGTCCCATCAGCGAGTCAGGCAACATTTGAAATAGGTGTAAATCTCAGTCTATAAATTCCTGTGTTCAAAAACAGAAAAATTTTTAGATTTCCTTACATCAAATTAAATTTGGATTCTGAGTAACCAGCCCACTAAGCTGGCAGGAAATTTAATCCAGCCATGCTTCGGCTGTTCCCACACCCCACGCACCAGAATTCTGCAAAAGTCTGGGTCATACAGAGTGCAGGGTCTTATACAACCAGAGTGCAGGGAAAAGGACCCCAGTGCTCTGCGTGTCTGCACTGGTAGCATTTGTTCCAGTCTGCATGGCCCATGTAGGTCTCACCTCTGGGGCTTCCAGGCCACAGCTGGGGCACAGGTGAGAGGTGGAGACCCACTCCTGGGGGCTACGTTACCTGAGGGCACACGCAGCTCCCTCCCTCCCAGGAGTGGTACTGGGAGCCCCACTGCTCACAGGAGCCACAGGACTGTCACCCCTGCTCAGCCTAGGGACGTAGCTTTCCTCCTCCTCCTTGATCCTTTAAAAAAAAAAAAAGAAGGTTTTCTCCTTTCTTATCCTAAGTAGGAATAAGAAGTCTGACTACCTATTTGAAATGAAGGGAAAGTATAAAACATCTTGAGGGCAGACACTATTGAATCCTCCAGAACCAGGTCCTTGTGTGTGTGCGCGCATATGTACACCCATGCGCGGGGGGTTGGGGGGGAGCTGTAACATCGCCCCTGGGCAAAATCTCATGCACCCAGAATCCCTCCTGCATATACAGGTGATGGTTCAGGTCCAGCCCTGTACAAAATATTCCCATGTACACCTGAGTTTGAGAATCACCGAGTTAAAGCAAAGGGAGGCACAACAACAAAAAAGACTATTTGCAAATGCCTAAAATCCCTAGTAGTAAAAGAGGATGAGTGGAGAATTCCAAAGTCTTCCTGTTTTCCTGCAGAACTGACAACACTGGGATTTAATAGAAAGCCTCTGTAACTTTCATATGTGCTGATAGGTTTGCTTAGTGTTGAAAGTATTAAAGGAGACGTCTCTAGATTGTTTTTTTAGACAGGGATTACATTCTAATTTAATTCTGTTAAATTTCTTCCCTTTTCTTTTGTGTTCTTCAGTTTCACCATGTATGGATTTATTATTTTCTTCTTAATCCTAATTGGTGCTTGTGGAGCGTATTTAAGCCCAGGATTGCTGCTGTTCAATTCTGGAAGTATCTACAGGCAAGCTCTTAACGTAATCAGGGTTGATGCGACTTTACTCTTTTTTAATAAGGCATCCCTATTGAACAGTTACATCCAAGGCTTGCATTTACTGGGAAAGGATGGGACGGGGTGGATGATGGTTGCACGCCAAAAGAGAAAAGCTCTGGGTGGAACGTTGCAAGGGAAGCTGAGGCAGAGTGTCCCGCCCAAACCCCGCTCTCAAGAGGAGAGATGGAGTGTGCTCATCTGTGACATAAGGGTGCTCAGGGGACTTTCTGTCTTCAGATAAGAACTTACTCAGGAGCCCAGCCCATGAGATAGCTGCTCTGGCTGAAGTGTGCCCTTCCTCCCTCTCCTGGAGGAATCCAGGAAAAATCAGGACACACAGGAAGCTCTACCAGCCTTGGGTGGTGAGCTTGTGGCCCCGTGTGACAGAATGCCCTGTAGAAGTCGAATAAACCGCCCTTGCAAGAATCCCATCTCCTGCAGTGGAATTAGGTATTTGTCTTTGAGACCTGCTCTGGCCTACTTCCAGGAGGAGGGCTGGCTCCAGAGGATTCTGTTAGTTGTGCACACGTGACTGTGTCCTTGTGGGTGACTTGGGATGGAGGAGATAGCTGGGTCTGAACATAAAGGTCCAGGAAGGCTTGTGGAGGACAGAGGAGGTCTGCAGACAATGACTTGAACTGTGGGGTTTTGAATGTTTAACGTGACACTGAAGGCCATTCCTCGGGGCATGCCCCTCCATTGACCGCAGGTTCCAACACTCCTGATTGCTTTACCCTGGCTGGATTCACCTTTCTATGGCACCTGGCTTTCCTGGCCCTGCAGGATCTGAGTTTGTGGAGCCCTGGGCTAAGTGTAAAGGCAGCACTGCCTCTGGAGCCAGCTGCATCAGGAGGCAAAGCATCCTTGCCCTCATATCGATATTGCCCTTCAAACTCTCCCGCTTCTCTGACGTTCACTCTTGTCCCCCAGACTCACAGTCAGAATCAATATTGTCCTTGGTAGCCTAATTTGTATCTCCCTTAGGGCATAAAGCAATCTGTAGCACGTTACCATTTTATATGCAGTCGTTCTCCCTTATCTGGGCTTTTGCTTTCCACGGTTTCAGAGATTCACAGTTAAGGCTGGTCCCCAAACGGGTGAGTGCAATTCACATAACTTCATTACGGCGTACTTTTAATTTGGTTCTTTTTATTTATTTATTTATTTTTTGGATGTGTTTTATCTTGTAACTTAAGCTCCTTTTCTAAAATGCTGGGTTAATATGAAGGTACACATGAGTAGGTTACATTATGTTTGTACGGCCAAGTCTGAGCTGTAGTTGAGTCCTTTACCTAGTAAGTGGTCCAGGTGGGAGCCCCCTTTCTCCATCCCCACTTCTTGAATTTCTTTGTGTTTTTCTCTCCCACGAGCCTGTAGTTGTTTTTCTCTTGTGTTCAAATTAATACTGAGCACAGGGGATTGTTCTACTTTATTATTAATTATTGTTGCCAATCTCTTCCTATACCTAATTTGGAAATTAAACTTTGTCACAGGTACGTATACACAGGAAAAACATACAATGATTTAATGGTTCAGTACTATCCGCAGTTTCAGGCATCTACAGTGGGGCGGGAGTGTGAGGGGGCTTGGAACGTATGCCCCTTGGACAAGGAGGCGACTACTTTAACTCATTAAAATGTGACTCTGCAGTAATGCCATACCTTGGACTAGTGCCCAATAATTATTTTCTGACTTGTTCTCAGGTTGGACCAGCTGTGCCCACCACAGCATCCAGGAGAACCATAACCATTGCTTAGCCTCCAGTACCAAGGGCACCTACCTCTGGTGATATGGCCTCTCCCTAGAGCTATCTGAGGAGAGACGGGAGAATAAGACCAGAAAAAACCACTCAAATATGGTGATATTCGATTAAAAGGAACATCATATGAGGTATGACAATTAAGTTTGCCCGCTCAGCCTAGAGAAGGATGGACTAGACACTGGTATTGGTGCACAGCTGCCTGCAGGGAGGACTTCAAAGGTGACCATGGTGGTCTTCGCAGTGAGGTACGGAGCTCTTTTTCTAGGGTGTATTCATGCACTTCATTGTCAGACCTTGTATGTCGGGAGGAAAGGCACAGAATATAATGAGCTCTCGTTTTTAAAAAAGAAACGGACTTTTCTCCTTGGAGGAAGCAGATGTGAGAATGAGTGTTTCCACACAGAAACCGACTGCATGCTCCACCCCGTCCGGTCTTTCTCACGTGGGCTCTGATGGGCTGCCCTTATTGCACCAGGTGACAGCTCTACCTCCATCCCAGACCCTGTGGGAATGTCGGGCAACATTCCCCAGTGCCTTTCCAGCTCTGACAAGAGAAGACGAGTATCACCATCACGAAGGTGGCGTGCAGGAAGAACTACAGGCACCACCACCCTCCACTCTTTTAAGCAAAGAAAACTGACATCTTTGCCCAGGCTGAAAGCAGCAATTGCATTAATGTGCTAATTACAATCAGGACTGTATCACTCTGCCTTTTTATTCAGTTCAAATTTCTGTTACCCTCATATTAAAAATCATACATCAGTCTGCATTTCCCTCACTATTTTAATTGGTACGTTTTCGTCTGGATGTGTGTGCGTTTTCTGTTCCCTCCCATCTGGGTATAATTTACCATCATCTCCCCCCCAGCACCCACCCCCGATGCTCTGCATTTTCTCCCTCGAGTCCCTCCTGTAAACCCACTCCTGTGGATCTTGCCTTCACATTATGCCATTAAAAGCTCCAGCTGGAAGGAAGTGCCTCTGAATGGAGTCCAAGAAGAGAAACAAAGAAGATGGAAACCAGATGCCATTGAAGTCATCTCAATGTGAGTCATCATTTTCTCCTGGAAAAATGTCTATCTCAATTCCTTTCAGTTGAGACCGCTAGGCAGAAACCTTCCCTCAAGCTATGCATGTCTCAGCCATCCTCAGTAGGTCCGTGTATTTTGAATGCTATTGGCATACAGTAAATACATACTCACGTGGTGCTAGCAATAACAGATAAATATTTATTAGTCAGGCTTTAGAACCAACACAAGATCCTCATTTCCTTTATGGGTCATTTATCCACTCATATTCTAGGTCCTTTGATATAATACTATTCCTTACCAACTACCTCCAGAATTTGAAGTAAATGCTTTAGTTTGATAAGAGCATAGGGTCTTAGAATTGCTCAGGGTTCAAAACAAATAATAAGAACAATAACAAAACAAAAACAAATAAAATCAACTCTGACTTAGTAGCCAGTGATTTTCATGTGACTTTTCCTGTTTTTTTTTTAAATGCAACTTAAACAGATTTCTGTATAATAGATTGCATCATCACTGATGTTGATAGTTAGCAAAACAAAACAACCAATGAAATACCCAGGTAATGTTATTTAAAAAACAAACGTGAGAAGAGTGTTTTCCCACAGTGGTTTTAAGAAACAACTTTCAAAACTATTCTATAAGGGCATTAAATTAAGTCAGTGATAGAAACATAATTGTCAAGCTCCAATGTCGTTTAACAAAAAACATGTGTGAATGCACACACATACTGTATGAAATACATATATGAATACATACATGAAATTAAGACGATGGTCTAAACACATGCATTGATCTGCTTTCAAAACGCTGCTGGAGAGTCAGTAAAGGGAATAAACTCCATAACTGTGCTGAAGACAAAAAGGGAAACAAGAGCAGACTGTGGTAATGTTCTGGAAGGTGGAAGAGAAGTGAATAATATTGATGGACAAAGTAGAGCAGAGAAAGCAGCACCCCACATGGACTCAGGAGGAGGCTGCAGAAAGGAGGAAATGTTTTTTGCAAAGAAACCTTGGAGACTCTCCACAGTGGGCATGAACCAATTCAGAGCTCAGGACTAGCCTGAGCCCAGATCAAGGTGATTGATTAACTGAAGGTTGCCCAGAGAATGGCTGGAGCATTTGGCCCTTTCACCTTCCCTGCTCATGTAGATGGACCTGCAACAGCAGATTTACAAACTCTCCTTCCATCTCCAAGATCTGCTCTATTAAGAAAAGAAGATCCCTCCTTGGGAAGAGCTAAGGCTCCTTGTATGGGATTCATTATCCCATAGCAAAGCCCTTTGTTTTTTGGTGTTTTGAGGGAGAAAAGTTACTTGCATGATTGTTTATGCAGGCACCCTAAAGAGAAGCTTGCCAATTGACACGTTCCACCTGTGTTGTACACAGCCAGTCTCTACCTTGAGATGTGCCTACTGAGGAACACACTTGGTGGCAGAGAACTGCACCCCCAACACCCAGACAGCATTCCAAATCACCAGTCTTCCATGCATACATGTAAACAAACAACATGCATGGTCAAGCTGACCAAAGTGGGAAACAGGGTGAAAGAGAAGTGCTGTGAGTGTGGTGTCAAGGGATGCTATTGAACACCAGATGCTCAAGATCAAAAGTTTCAGAATATTGTTTAAAGTTATCATTGTCATTGTGGTTTGCTATCTCATATCCATTTCTGCTTCACATAACTGATAGAACCTGATCTAGGTTCCATTTCTCCTCCAGTCTCAGCCCACATGCTTTGGGTAAATCTGAATGCACCCTCTATACCCAGGGTGGAGTATGGGACCCAGGCCTGGGTTAAAGGGTACAACCCATTCCCTTGGCCACATTCATTGGATCTGAGATGGCCAAGCCAAGCCCATCTGCTTAAGTAGTAGAGAAAAATTATTGTTTAGAAATATTCTGTCTGTTTCCTTCTCACTTCCATGGGAGGAATATCAAATGGGGACTGTACCCTATTCATTTGGTTTGGGGTACAGTCGTGTGACTTCCTTTGGCTAGTGGGATATTAGCAGACACGGCATGTGTTTGTGAAGCAGGTCTTGCCCTCTTGTGCCTCTGTCATTACTATGAGAACATGCTTGGGGCAGGTCACTGGTCCCAGGAGGGAGATGAGAGACACATGGAACACCGCTGAGCTACACTAGCCCAGCAGAATGAACAAGCCCAGCCAAGATCAGCAGAGCCATCTAGACAAATGCTGCTTAGATTACCAGACCCCTGGCTGGCCTCAGTAGTATGAGAAGCTTCAACCAAGATCAGTAGAGCCACCCAGCCAAGCCCCAACCTCAGCTCACCTACAAATATAGATGCTGAGTAAATAAATGCCTGTGTATATCACTGAGATGGTGTGTGAGTGCACATGTGCATGTGCTTTAACTCAACATCATTGTAGCCATAGTTAATTAGCATGAAAACAAAGATGTAGGCTTTCTTTCTTGCTAGTTTGGAATCTAAGAGGATATGAAGCTGAAGTTAACTGCAGCTGTGGTCACCACATAGAACTTGAGGATGAGACTGGCAGACTGGGGACAGCTGACCTGAAATCTGGTCCAGCTCACATTGAGCTCTGGCTTCAGCCTAGTCTAATGCCAGTTTTGCCTCTGAGTTTCTTGTTTCTATAAGCCAATAAATTTCCTTTGTATTTCTTAAATAAGATTGAATTGACTTTTCCCCCCACTTCAAAAGAATCTTAACTGATACCAAAATAGTATATAGGTAACTAATGAAAGAACTAAATTAATAAAAACTGGAAGGGGAGAGTCAGACATGAGGGAGGTATACACAAACTAATTCCTCATCTTGTGTGGCATAGGCAATCCAATGTTAATTAGTGTTAATTAGGTAAATAGAGAAATATAGGCATGTTTTATGGACTTAACAGAGATGACCATGAGAAAGGACTGAAATCCAAAATAAAAGTGGTTGGTTACCTGTGATTACATGGACAGGGAATATGATGGAGGGACGAGGTGCTCATTGGTTTATCTTATGGAGATCTGTGCCAGTAGCCACAGCTGGCCATTCAAATTTAATAATTGAATAAATTAATTAAAATTTAAAATGTGGTTTCCTGTTTATGTCAACTAGCTGCATGTGGGGAGTAGGTACCATGCTAGATTGTGCAGAGATAGAATATTCAATGCCTTACGGTGTCAAAAGTCTCTGTGTAAAGTCAAGAATTAAACAACAGAGGTTTAAATTTATCATTCAAAATTGCACGATAGGAATTGAAGGGTACAGGCCCTGGAGGCAAACTGCTTAGGTTCAAATCCCAGTTCTGACATGAATTGTAAACCTTGGGTGAGTCATTGATCTTCAACTTGTATATCTGCAAGATGCCAAAATACACATAGATCTATCTCACAAGGTTGTTGTGAGGATTAAATAAGCTAATGCCTGTAAGAAGTTATCATATATTTTGTGCTTCCAAGAGTCCCTAGCACTTAGTAATCACTATTTTTATTTCCTATTCTTCTGTCAGATATTATTTTACCACATGCACATGGTTTAAATAATAAGCTATGTATAGATATGAGATATATAGGTAAGCTTTTATATATAAGGTGTAATATTTAATAGTTTACATGCATATACAGTATTTGTACATATCTCAGCTCTAATTCATGGGATTGTAAATACTTTTATTTTCTTCTTTATACATTTCTATAGTTTCCAAAGACAATGATCATATCTTTACCACCATGAAATTTTAGAGACACCAACATATTTTGAGCTGAATAACATGCTACATCTGGATCATTTGCGTCTATGGCTTTGGTCCACAGGGACCCATCATAGGACCTGTTACTAGCCAGTCAGAGTTTCATGACCTCTTTCCTGGAATATTACAAAATCCTCCTGGCTGGCCCTTTCCTCCAGTCCCATAGCCTCCCAATGCTGCCTGAGTGATCCTTCCACAGCACGTTCGCAACACTCCCCTGCTCACAACGTGCCAAAGTTTCTCCACCCAGTTAAGTGACCAATGCATGGTGTGACCTACCAATAGCTTTCCCATTCTAAGCCTCTCTGCCTCTCTGGTCTTCTTGCACCTTCTAAATATATCCACTGGTCTACCTAGAGGCCACAAGGAGGAACATTCTTCTACCCCTTCTCTATTTCCAGTTGGAAGTCCCATGTATCCTGCAAGACCGGCCTAAGTGCCCCAAGTCTCTCATAGCAGAGCTCAACTCCCACTCCAGTCAGCACCTCTGTCTCAGAACCTGTTCTACCAAAGGGCAATTATCTGTTTACATTCCTCACTCACCCTCAAGTATGTGCTCTTTGAGGGTGTGGCATCTTTGTCTTCCTGTGTCCAACCCAAAGACTGACCCCAAACAGTGCTTAAGAAATGATTATTGCACAGATAGATTCAGGAGGAAATTATTTTAATTAAAACAACAAATGTTCATTGTAGAAAAATGAGAAAGTCCATATAAATTAAAAACAGAAAATATAAAGCACATATAATCCCATCTCTCAGTAAAATTTAACACCTTAGTATGGCCAGATTAGAAGTTCTCAAACTTTCTTAGTTCCTGGCTCTCACTGTTTCAGTAATTTTTCTTGGCACTTAAGATCAATAAATTCTATTTATTATACAGTTTAGTTCAAAAAACCTAATAGTAGTATGTAGTTCTCAGTGTCCAAAGCTGTCACTATATTCTCCTGGAAATTTTAGAATACCCTGGGTGGGGAGGGTTGTAACTTCCTGGTGCACAGTTTAGGAAGCACCTGTCTCTAGACCAGAGGTCCTCAAACTTTTTAAACAGGGAACCAGTTCACTGTCCCTCAGACCATTGGAGGGCCAGACCGCAGGCTCCTGGACGAGTCGGCTGCTAAGCAGGACAGGCATCGGCGGCAAAAACACCTGGTGGGCCAGATAAATGTCCTGAGCAGGCTGCATGCGGCCCGCAGGCCATAGTTTGAGGATGCCTGCTCTAGGCCTTTTAAAGAGATCTTGTAAAAGAAAATGTATTGTTATCCTGGGCAAAATTTAATAGTAAGTAATAAACAACTTTTCTTCTTGGTTACTGCTTATCTAATAATAGTTAATACTTGTTGAGTACCTGATGTAGCCCTTGTGAAGAAGGTAAAAAACAGGTACTATATCATTGTCTTCTTGAGAAAACACAGACACTGAGAATTTGAGAAAACTTACCAATGCTCCACAGGTAGTAAGCAGCGCAATCAGGCTGAGAACCCAAGAAATTAGGTTTGAGAATCCCCACAATTAACGATCTCCCTCACTTTTAAAATTCACAACATCATATCAACGGGAGAGACAGGACATAATGGCATGGTAGAGAGATGTTTGATAATTTATTTAACTAAATCTCAAATAAATTGTTTAGACATTTAAATTGTTTTCAAGTTTTCACTGTTCTCAGCAACCTTGACATGAACATCTTTGTAGGTACGTGTTTTATTCCTTGGGAAAAATGTCTTAGTAGAAGGGCTTTGTCAAAGGGTAAGATGGACAAACTCCAAGTTTGGGGGTACAAGTAATCCAGTTATTCTGCCAGTTAGGTTGGATACATTTCTATTCCACTCTCAGTCTTTTTTTGTCTTATCCCCACAAATACTGAGTATTTTCATTATTTTAAAAATAATAATTAATTAATAAGTCAAGAAAATATGCTGTAGCTTACTATTATATTAATTTGCACTGCTTAATGTTTCATGAAGTCGTTTTTATCTTGATAATCAAATTTATTTTTCACTTTAGAAAAGAGAAGCAAAGCCTCAGAAGCTAAATGATGGCTGAGACATGGCTGGGAAAGGCCCTGGCCCTGTGGTAGTTCTAGTCACATTCAACTCAAGCTACTCACCACCCATGTTTAATGTGGCTTTGGCAGTAAGAAGTGATGCCCACTTCAACACAGTGTTATCCAACATGAAATCATTCCCTCATCCTAGTCTTCCCTTCCTAAGGCAGGAAAATAGATTCTCCTTTTAAAAACATGTCTACAACAAAGAATGCATGTATAGAATGGTAGATTCAGGAGACCTTGGGCCCAGTCCTGCTGTGACCTCAGGAGACTCATTTAACATCTTCGTTTCAGTTGTCTACTCAGATGACCTGTGCTTCCCAGACTCTTCATAGAAATAGTCCAAAGATACAAGAGAATGAAAATTTATTGCTAGGGTTAGGAACCTGGGATGTATGGACCCTAAAATATCCATTACAAATATCCAGCTTTCTTCCTATTTTAGATTATGGACAAAATTGCTGCCTTCTTCTTCATAAGATATTGGTGTTTTTATACATAAACGTGAGTTTTGTCCTTTCATTTTTCTCCCTGTTGCTCCAGGGAGATGTGTATTAATTTAATACGTCGCTTCACAGACTCTAACATATTGCTGTGCACTCCACTTTAAGAAATGAGGGATTCGCTCTAAGATTCTTTCAATCTTGGTCAGTTTAAGATTCTAGACAACGAGGCTTGCCCCTTAGTTACCTATAAAATGTAAGGTCATTATTCTGGGAGTGATTAATTTTCTTACAAGGATCAGTATTTTTCTTTCCCATCAATTTCCTTGATTTCTGATGCAGAGATGGCCCTTCCACCCAGACTGAATAGACCCGGATGCCACTGCAGAGGCTGACAATAGGTCCAATCCTAGAATCATAGACAATAATATTTCCATCTTCACCCTGAAAGCAACACCCCCCTTTATTAAATAATTTCCTTCATTCTACTCTAAATTTGTTTTATGGTACAGGTAATGTAAAGTAGGAATGGAGAAACACTATTCTTGGCACAGGAATATCTGAGTTAAACCCTGAGGTAGACTTTAGGCAAATCACAACTTCTCTGAAACTCAAATTCTCCACTGGCAAATAGGAATTAATAATGCTTTTTATTGCCAGGTGAGGTGGCTCGTGCCTGTAATCGTAGCACTCTGGGAGAGTGAGGCAGGTGGATTGCTTGAGCTCGTGAATTCAAGACCAGCCTGAGCAAAAGCGAGACCCCATCTCAACTAAAAATAGAAAAACTGAGGCAAGAGGATTGCTTGAGCCCGAGTAGGACGTTTGTGTAAGCTATGACGCCATGGCCCACTACCCAGGGCGATAGCTTAAGACTCTATCTCAAAATAACAACAACAATAATAATAATGCTTCATATCCTACCTACCTGACAAGTGTGTGGTGAGGATCATATAAACAATCTTTGGGGTCAGGGATAGGTATCAATTTTCCTATATACTATCCATCCTTAATCCAGAATGAAGAGATAATTACTTAGCATGTTACCTATGACAATCCTTGAGATTGGAATGTTGGCTGTTGGGAACTGTGTTCCAGCCCAAAGAAGGCTGAGCCCTCCATTGGTTGCTGCTGCGGAGTTGCCAGTACAAGTTCTCACAAGACACAGGTGAAGCCCTTTTGGAAACAATAATGGGCATTGTTGAGCTGGGTGGGGTAAGAATGGGAACGTCGGTAACTACCAGTGAACCTTAGCCAAGCCCCTACATGGTAAGAAAAGCTCTCGAGATTTGATTTTCTGATTAAGAAGTAACAACTGATAACTAAATGAAAAGATTTCAAACTGCTGAAGTATTGAAGCCTCAAAGCTCTCCAGAGGAAGGTGGTTAACGTCTCCGTGGGTTGCAGGGAATAAAGAATGAGACCTCTGCCCCGGTTTCCACAGTTAGGGTGCCACCAGCCCTACCTCTCACCCTCCACTGAACACGTTGTACCAGGGAAGAGTAAGAGCCAAGCTTTCTTTTGCTGCCAAGCAATGAGGACCCTTGAGGCCACATGAGACAAGCTTTTAACTAGGGGCTGAAATTGAGCAACCTGAACAAGGAAACAAGCAGAGGCAGAGAGACCACAAACAAAACGAGGGCAAATATAAAAAAAAAAAAAAAAAGAAAGAAAGAAAAAAAAAAGCCGCCAGAGCAATCAAAGGGAAGAGGAGCTTCAAGATCCAAATCAGAAATAATGGGAAATAATGGGATCACAGGAAAGCAAAGTCGTCAGACCCCTCCCTACCTCTTGCATGGATAGGGGCGTTCCCAGCTTAGCTTCCCTCAATCTATAGCTATCGCTTTCCCAGGGCCTTCTGCATAGTAGCTTCACTGAGGGCAAGGATGGGTGAATTTACCGGTCTAAAACTTGGACAGAGAGTGCCCAATTGGGAAAAACAGCCAGCAAAACTATAGATTGTACCTGGAGTGCACCTCTCTCCTTCTCCAAATAATAGTTGGTTTCAGAAAAGGTACTCTTGACTTGGCTACATAGGATGAATATAGAAAAATAAACTTTATGTCAGGGGAGTATGTGGGATTTCCTAAGGGAAACGAAGTCTCAGATATTAATTTCATTGACCAAGAATAAGATCCAGGAAATATTAACTTCAGCACAAAGCACACATTGTTAAATTATTTTCCGGATTGGTTTCTTGCTGTCTGGATTTACATGCCTATGTCACATCATAGTAGCCAGTTTTTGTTGTTTGTTTGTTTGTTTTGTTTGTTTGTTTGGGATGTTTTTTGTTTGTCTGGGTTGATCTTTCTCTTTGTTTTTTTCCTTCTCTTAACTTTATTTAGAGAAGCATAAAGCAGCAGAAAAGAGTAGCAGTGAGGTGCGCGTTTCTGGAGCTCCATGCCTCATTCTACCCAGTAGGGTAGAATTTTCTGGGCCCAGTGTAAAATAAAAATTCAGGACCCCTTGTTCAAAAATTATTAAGAATCTCAAAATGGTGATCTTGGAGCATTCATCCAGGTATGGGGCCCTATTGGGTAGGCCAGTTTACAAGGTAACTTTATACCTCACTACCTTCAGTCTTCTTATCTTTAAATGAGGGGCAATAATAGTACTTATCTCACAGAATGGTGCAGAAATTAAATGAAATAAAGTTTGTAAAGTGCTTTACATGGTGCCTGGCACATAGCCAGTGCTTGAACATTATTAGTTCTTGCTGTCATGGATTACCTGCCTATGTATAATGTCAAGAACCTCAGTATTCAAATAAAAGGAATTAGAACAATAATTAGATAATGCAAGATAATCACCACTTGCATTCTTTTTTTGTTTGTTGTGTTTAAATTATCTGAACAACAAAGCTTTACCATAGATTATCCAAATAATCTTTTTAGTTAATCTCCATTCACTTTGGCAATGAGTAGATCCAATCAAATACAATTTAATATGAAGTTGTAAAAAAGTCAAGTTCAAATGTTTCACAGATAGCGAATTGGGTTAAGATTCACAGACAAAAAAGGGGAGAAACTAGAAGATTTGGAAATCAAAGAACTAATCTGATGTGCCAGTGCAAAGGAAAAAGGTATTAGTGATAATTTTGAGATGACTATTATTTACTATCGGTGTGGACAGGTCTCAGAAATGGAAGCCTGTCCCTTTAAGGAAAAGCTGGTAATTAAGAAAGATGTTTTTTAATTCAAAGATAGCAGTATAAAATATTCCAGTGATGCCAAACAAATAAAGAATATAATGAAATAAACATGAATAATACACCCATCTCATAGGTTTACAACATATTAATAGCTTTACACATTTGCTTCAGATTTTAAGACTTTTATTATAGAACATAAACTATAAAAATAGAAACCCAGCAAAATAAATGCATAGCTTCATCTAAGGTGAACACCCTGGTAATCACCATTAGGTCAAGAAACAGAGCTGGACACTCACACTGGGAGCCCTGCATTCTATTCAGAAGCCCTTTCCTTCCTCCAAATAGTCTCTAGTTTGACTTTCATAGAAATCCTCAAAGAGAAACTTTTATTTTGATTTGAGATAACGAGGGAAAAAGAAATCAATTCTGGCCATACAATACCAAAATAACACAACTGATAAATAGTATCATATGCAAGAACCCAAATCCAAAAAGAGTAGAAATTTCTCTTGGGCAATAAAAGACTTCCTTTCCTCCCCCTCAGATGACTGAGAGAGCCTTCCTCTCTTTTCCCTCCTCTCACACATGGACTCAACATTTTCCAATTGGATCCATTTTGGCGTTTTGTAACCTACTCCACCTCTAACAGTGAAAACACATTGCCTCTGTTTCTATAATTATTTAGCTAAAGCCACAAAAACTGGGTACTATTCAAAGTTGGAAAGAATAATTAGCAAGTCCATTAGGGTCCTGCTTCTGATATGAAGAACAGTATTTTTAAGATCAAGGTTATCATACGTCATGTTTCTACTTTTATTATTAAGTTCAAGATTATGCTTTGAATTAGTGTTGAATGTATGCTAGTGTCTGAGAAAAGTGACTTAATTCTTATATATGAGGGATCCACAGCTAGGACCCAGGGAAGGCCAATGCTTTCATTTGAGTCTCCTAGATTTGAAATATCCTGAGACTTTCTTTCTTATTTTTTTTTATTTTTTTATTTTTTTAAGACAGAGTCTTACTTTGTCGCCCTCGGTAGAATGCTGTGGCGTCACGGCTCATAGCAACCTCCAGCTCTTGGGTTTAGGCGATACTCTTGCCTCGGCCTCCCAAGTAGCTGGGACTATAGGTGCCCACCACAACACCCAGCTATTTTGTTGTTGTTGTTGCAATTTGGACGGGGCTGGGTTTGAACCCGCCACCCTCAGTATATGGGGCTGGTGCCCTACTCACTGAGCCACAGGAGCTGCCCCTTCTGAGACTTTCTTATGCTCTCCCAACTTGGTCCCCACTTGATACCCACCATAGAAATATAATACATTATCTAAAATTAAAAGGGACAGTTTAAATATTAGTCAGTCCTGGCTGCAAGTAAAAAAAAAAAAAAAAAAAAGATAATCTGGTATAGTTTGGGCAAATATGTGAATTTATAGGCTCATGTAACCAAATTGGCTATAGTACTTTCAAAAGTATTTATATCCCTTGGCCCTGCCTCCACTTTGATACATCAGCCCCCCACTCGGGGCAGCACAGTCCTATGGGCAAAGGAGCCACTCTTCCTTCCTGATGAAAACAAATTTCGAGTGTGTACAATTGCTAAAACTCTGCAAATGTACACTTAAGATATATGTGTCTCATTGCACACAATTTTTGTATCAAAAAGAAAGACCACAGTCAAAACTATTGAACCCTACTTAATGAATGCAAGCTGATACAGTCATGGAAAACTATACTGACGTCTACAATTTACTTCGAAATTCACTATAAATAATTTGAGTTAATAGCTGGTAGTACAATGTTAATGGCTAGTGGCAGAGTGTAGGTGGTGGGTTTTCATTATACAATTCTTTCACCTTTGTACTATATTTGAAATTTTTCATAATAAAGTGTTGAGGATGAGAATTCATTCTGGGGATAAACTATACTTTAACTAGCTTGGGTCCCCTGCCCAGCCTTGACCCAAGTTGGGGGTGAGACACTAACTTCTCAGCTTCAATCATCTGCCTGCAATTTAACCATCCATTGTGCCCAGCAAGACATTGTCACATGGTTCCTGCTTAGGATACATGATGGAGCAGGGAGTTGGAAGACAACAACATTCAGGGAAGAGCGGTTCCCCCCAAAGCACAGACACAGTATTGGAGCATGTCAGCATGAGGCAGGTACCATCCCAGTGTGACGGCTCAACAATTCTCAGAACAACAGGGTGGATGACAGGTTGTAACTGAGTCCTGGCAGCATCACCATCTCTCTCCTTGCCACTCACAAATCAAAACTGGTCATAGAAGTCGACTTTTCCTAACTGGTAACTTTGAAGTACATGCCACAAGGAGCTGGAAAAATTAGCAAAACATGCCAGAGTGAGAGTGACCCATATTTCAGAGTAAAGACACACTATCTAAGGATGAGGCTAGCTTTCAACCACTTGCTAGAAATTGGCTTAAGAGGGAATCAGTTTATGGAATTTAGCATCTGGCTCTGTAAAGCCCAGATTCTACATTTAAAACAAAAATTTCAAATGAACACCAAGAAAACAAGGGTTCTTAAACTAGGGTCTTAAATTCTGTTGCCTGGCGTAGGTTAGTAGATTAGATTAGCTTATGTGTGAGCCATCTCCTTCTACCCAACAGAGGACGTAAGCAGTTACTCTTTAGCAATTATGTATAAAGGTATAAATTTTTGTACTAAATTATTGAAAGGACCGAATTTCTCTGTCTTTCACTCTCCCTGTCTCTCATCTCTATCTCTGACTTTCTCTTGCTGTCCAACTTTTAGACATTGGATTTTATCAGGAATTTTAATGGTCAGCATGAGGAGGTAATACACCCTTGCCTAGAAAATTCAAAACACATTTGCATAGTTTTTAATTGACAGGAACATGAGGTCAGGTTTGCTAAATGAAGCAGTGTGTCCTCAAGCTGGCCGAGAAGTGATGTACGTTAGCCAAGGCCACGTCGGCCTCTGTCTTTTTTTATTTGATTTAGTAGCAATCTACATGCTCCTCTGTTCCTTCTTTCACTACCACCTCCCACACATAAAAACCAGTAACTTGGGCCACTCCTGTCCATGCTAGGCCAGACTGGGGAAAGAACAGATCTAGACCCAGCTAGCCCTTCCACCCAGGGAGGTGCCAAAGCCCAGGACTGTGCAAAATGACCAGCAGCTATGGGGTCAGTCACAAAGTCTTTCTAGAATAGATTTTATAGCCATTAATTTGTGCAAGATCTATAGCAGTAGTTCTCAAATTTTATTACTATAAAGAAAAAAAATCCCTGGAAGCTCTTTATCTAAAACCATTGCTATATTTCCTTCTGCCCTCCAACGTTATAAATACAAATTTAAGTAACAATAATGATAGCAACTTCAGCTAGCACTTATGTAGAACTTGTTGTACATAACCAGGCGCGATGCTACTCCCTTTACAGATAGTAGCTCATATAATATTCCCAACTATTCAGTGATGTGGTTTCTAGCAATGTTTCCATTTTACAGATGAAAGAAATCAGACATACAGAAGTTGAACTATTCATTCCAAGTCACATGTCTAGGAAGTGGCAGACCTGGGAATCAAACTCAGAGACGGTCCTCACCTACCATGCTATGAAATTAAAGAAATTGATAAGGTAAGTGTCTCCTAAACACAGGAGCAGGGACTGGAAACCCAAAATTGCTGCATGAAACTCTGGATCTTTCTCTGGTACAGTGAAAATAGAATTGTAGGACTTCTGAGGAATTTCCCATGAAGAAAAGACAGAAGAGAGACCCGCACTAGAATAATGACTTTTCCAATCTTACACGGATGAATTTGGCCAGAGGTCACAAATTGGCTATGTGAGTGTTGACTACTCAAAAAGAACCAAGAGATTTGGCCAAATAGGCTCAACTCCGATGTATAAAAAACCCTTTGAGACAGATTGGAGTTCCTGGGTTTATGGTGGTTAAGACTCCAGTAAATGGAAGATGCTGGGCCTCTTTGTCCTATCCCAATTGTTCACACATATGTAGACCCTATCACGATCTGAGTGGGGCCCCAGAAGACAGAGAACAATGAGATTTGCAAAATAAATATCAAACTCCACTTGGAATCTGTGGTTCTCAATTAAAGACCTTACATAGCTGACTCTTTTCTTTAAATGAAAAATTTCAAACATGCACAAAAGTAGGAAAAATGGTATAACGAACCCCATACACTCAGTCCCTAACTTGAACCACGATCACGACTTTGCTGTTCTTGCTTGGATGTTTCTATTTTTAGAAGATCTTTCTAAAAATAGAAACTAGAGAATCCTGTCCCAGAAAAGTCTCATTTAATAAGGGGGAATCCCAGAAGCTTTCCATGTCATTCTGATGAGTGGCCAGCTTGGAATGACCTTGCCTCTGGCCCCAGAACTGGGACTTCTCCTGCCTGAAAGAAGTGAGAATGTTTCCCCTGATCACAATGGTACCGCATTTTATGAGTCACAGGAAGAGATTCAAGCAGCCAGGGGTTGATCTGTCAGGGCCGATGCAGGAAAGAACTCATTCCAGATGAATCCAGTGAAAAGGCTGTAAAGATGGAGGTGAAAGCAGGCTAAGGAAGAGTTGGGGTATTTGAAGCATCTAGAGACAGCAACTATGGGGCCTTTACCAGCCTCCTGGAGCCATTATCAGCCCTTAGGGCTGTGGCCAGGAGAGTAACTCAAGGCTACTTAGAACTGGAACCCTCTGTGAAAGTTTACTTGATAGAGACCAAAATTTGAAGTAATTTGGCACAGATACTTATAGAAACATACTACAGAAGCAGAGGGCTCAGAAGATAGGCACTGACCTCTCTCTTTTCCCACCCCTCTGTCTCCTATCACAGTTTCTCATTGGCCAAACTCAACTGGAAGTCGGCTGTTAAGCCTAGAGGTGCATAGGAAGGGATCACCTCCCAGGGCACAGAAAAAGGCAGAGAATGCATCTGGGGGAGTAGAACAAGTTTGGGGGGGCGGGGCAGAGAATGAGCAGCCAGGAGGACAAACCAATCTTTCCTGACTATGGAGTGAGAGGCAGTGGGTTACTCTTCCTGGAATCAGTCTGACACTTCTCAGCCTGGGAGATGCCAAGTCTAAAAGCAGAGATATTTTTCTAACCCTTGATATCAGCCCCAAACACTGGTTATGGGTGGCACTGAGTATGCTTTGGTATAACAGATGAATTTGAATACACCTCTTCCCTCAAATCAAGCTGTACTCCATGGGGATAAAAGTTCAAGACTGTAATCATTGCCTATTTAAATTGTCACAGTGGAGAAGCCTGGTTGAATTTTTGTTCTTTAAGATAACATTATTTACTGGTCACAGGGACATTAGTTCTCAGTAAAATGCTGTTAACGGAGATTATTTTCTTATTACTATTTATTCTCAATTTACTAACTAAAAGGACGAAGTAGGGGTTCTGATCATAGGATTTTTATGGAGCCCACTTTCCCCTTGGAATCTTGAACTCTATTATTTACAAGTTGTTTAAAAGCCAGCATTTCAGGTTTTCAAAGCTACAATGGCATTTATTTTCTGGTTAAAGAGCAGGAAAAGAAAAACAACTCCCCAGGTTGAAGTTAATATTTTTAACTCCTTCTCCTCAAGAGATACATACATAAGCAAGCTGTACCTCTGGGCTCTGCAAAGATGTTCAGCCATGTAAGTCCATAGACTTAGGCAACTGTGATAAAACCTGAGCGTCCAAACTTGAATAAATAAGGTGGAATTCTGAGCAGTCCCCTTTGAAAGACTCCCTGCCCAACTGGACCATGTTTAAAGGAAGGGGTGATCAGAATGACAGTGGACATTGAGGTGAGCTGATTGCCATCTCCAAATTTCTGAAGGAATAGAATGGCTAATTATATGTTTTAAAGGGCAGAACTAGAACCAGTCATTATAGGAAAATCATTGTCACCCCAGAAGGAAGAAGCTGATAATTGATTTAGTCACAGCTCTAGTGCCTAGCTCAGTGCGTGGCATCTGTAGGGTACTATTTGCCAGATGAATGGTCATCACTGGCAACTGGTCAGTGGGGAGACTTGGCATTGTTGAGCTAGAGAGCTGCCTGTCACTGGTTTGAGTGCCCAATGACCCAGAATTTCAAGTCCAGTTGACACAGGGCATCCTTGTAGCAGACAGAAAGTAGAATCCATTCTGTCTCTGAGATTGTTCAATGATAAAGCTAAAGCTGCTCAGTTGAACTAGAACTTGGTCAAGGATAGGGAGCTGGGACGTTGTCAGGGCAAGGCTATCCTCATTCCTGGGGACCACCAGGTGTTGAAGGTCAGTGTCATGAATCCCTCCAAATTGGGTGATCAAGGCAGCCTCTTAGGTCAGAGAGATAAAAAGCCAAGGGTGGGGGGCTCCCTGAGAAGGCACCTGAATATTTTTACTTGGTGCATAAAAAGGCACCAGGAGCTGACTTCCCCTACAACCTGTGCCAAAAGGTCAGACTCACGAAGCAAGACCAAGGCTGTGTCTGCAAGGTGCAGGATAGGAAGGAGGCCAGGAAGACTATTTAAGAGTTGCTCTTTAAGCACCCAAACAAAATCAATTCCTTTAAACTTTTAAAAGGAACAAGCGAGAAAATGAACCCATCATTTCAGTACCAGCAATTGTAGCGTAAGCCTGTGAGTATCTCCCTCCACCCCATCCACCACCAAGTGAACACCTTATAAATAGCCTCGATTTTGCATACAGTTAATTAAAGAATGCAGTTTGATTGCTCATCTCATCTGTTTTATAGTTGTGAGTCAATGTATGGAATTTACACTCTGGCTTTGATTCATCTCTGAGCATTCATCTGAGCAGGGAAATTTTCCTTTTCTCTTTTTACTTGGGGTCCTGGCTCTTTAAATTCTATCCTTATTGGCAGGCTGTTGTCATGGAGAAAAATAACTTTAAGTAGCTCTTTGGAAAGCTTTGAGTTGCTGTTCCCTGCTATTTAAAGATCCCCCAGTAAAGCAAAAAGTACACTCTGCTTCCATATAAGGCTCTGCCACCCCAAGGCAAGAGTGTCACTGGGGCTTGGCTCTGTGCACTCACAGTGGTATAAGACATGTCCCAAGCATGTGACGATCACATTTGCTAAGCATGTCTACTCAACTTGGGAAGACAAAAGAAAATCAGAAATCCAGACTCTGCTATCTGAAATATTTTGCCCGCTGGGCTCCTGAGTCATTGTTAGCTAATGCAAATGAGACCAGCCAAATCTTATAATCACATCTATTTTGTCTCCTACCTGAATTATTTGCTATTATGTGGCCTTGAACTGAATTGCTATAATCCGTTTCTCTGCCACCTCCTAGTCAAATATGCAGTACCTAAAACTTTCTTCAATTCAATTCACAAGTATTTACTGGACACACAAAACACACCCAGCTCTGCTGGGTAGCAGATACTGAAGTCGAGGTCTCGATAAAATTAAGATTTGAGAAATCTTAATAAATAAAATTAAGATTTGAAATGAATGAAGAAACTCCAAGTGATAAAGAAGGTGAGTGATTCCCAACTGTGATGACTGGACTCAGTGATAGAGCTACTTTTAAAATACATATTCCCAGGCCTTTGCACCTGACTTGCTGCCCTGGGAACTTCAAGTGTGGGCCCCCAGCATCAGCATGGCTCTGCCCTATGTGTGCGACTGAGGTCTGTATGAATTCTAAGGAGAACAATGTCTCTGATCCTCAGTTTTATCATCTGTGAAATAAGGAAGGTGGTCTAGATGGCCTCTGAAGTCTTTCTTTCTCTAATACTCTGCGATTTGTTATTTAAAGTACTAATACGTCTGGTTTGAACTCGCCCAGGGCCTGCTAAAAAAAAGAAATAAATAAAAATAAAGTACTAATATATAGGCTTTAGATAATAATCAATGTAAAAAATCAAAGAGGGTCTCATGAACAACGTTGGTCTTGGGAACAAAATAATTCCATGTAGAAAGGCTTTAAGGCTGGGCTTTAGAATCAGAGGTATACGGACTTGAGTCTCAGTTCTTCAGCATACTGGTTGGATGACCTTGGCCAAGCAATTTCACATCTCTGGCATCCACTTCTTATTTTAAAATAAAATAATAATAGTATCTACTATTATTAGATAATAGGGAATAATAAATAGTATCCACTACTCCTTGGAGTTGTTACGAGGATTTGAAGAGACAACACAGGCAAAACACATAGAACCACAAAATGGTTGTTCTGAGTTTTCCTCTTAGCGTGAAGAAAAGAGAATCCAGAACTCCAGAGGAAGCAACAGATCCGGAGCAAATGCAAACAGGCTGTGAGGAGCATGGCATGTTGGGCTCAGGGAAGAAACTGGCTTGACTCTCTCAGAAAAAGAGAGAAGTTTGGAAACCTAGGGTGGGGTTAGAGTATCATGTTTGCTGTGCAAACTGCTTGGGCAAAAGAGTCCTCTTTATTCCCTCCAGTTCAACAGCTGCTTCATCATTTTCTTAAAATCCCATGCAATTAAAATAGACTCCTGAAAATCAACTATTCCAGTAAGAGCTTTCTCTCTGCCGGCACAGAAAGAATTCACAGGGCGCTCCCTCGTGCAGTGGATCTGGTTATCACAGTGGGCAGTGCGCAGCACCGCCCTCCTTCCAGTGGAGGAGGAAGGTAAAGTCGCAACCACAGGGCTGTGGCCGCATGGAGTGGTTCAGCCTCCCGTAGGTTGGAAGAGGCAGGTGACAGTCAGATTGCCACTTCCCAAAGGATGCTCACCATTTTGTTCACCGTAGGTATGTTGTATCCTGTATAGACAGTGTGTTCGTTCTTCAGTGAACTTGGAGCTTATGCCTGGGTTCTGGAGAGGAGTAGGTGGGAATGCGTAACAGAGGAGTAGCCAGAGATAGTCCAGGGTTTGGGGACCTAGAATGTTTTGCCTTAGTGTCTGAGTGCCCTAATATTTTTAAAGAAACCAGCCTGGGTGCCTCCTGGCTAACCCCTCTGACCTTAGCACTTTCAGAGGCCAAGGCTGGAGAATCACTTGTAGTCAGGAATTTGAGAACAGCCTGGGCAACATAGTGATACCTCCCAGTCTCTATAAAATATAAAAAATCTTAGCCAGGTGTGGTGATGTGCACGTGTAATGCCAGCTACTCGGGAGGTTGAGGAGTTTCTGGCTTGTAGTGACCTGTGATTGCAACACTATACTCCAGCCTGGGTGACAGAGTGAGATTCTGTCTCATAAAAAAAAAATCGCTCACATCTGTAATTCTAGCACTTTGGGAGGCTGAGTCAGGTGGATTGTTTGACCTTAGGAGTTCAAGACCAGACTGAGCAAGAGTGAGACCTCATTTCCACTAAGAAAAAAAAAAAAAAATAGAAAAAAACTAGCCGGGTGTTGTGATGGGCACTGCTAGTCCCAGGTACTTGGGGATCTGAGACAAGAAGATTGCTTGAGCCCCCGGAGTCTGTAGGTGCCCTGAGCTATGATGCCAGGGCACTCTACCGAAGGGTGACAGAATGAGACTCTGTCTCAAAAAAAAAAAAATTAAGAAGAAACCTTATTCTTGGTTTCAATTCATTTGTATTTGAAACCAAGTGAATTATTTAAATAATTTGTCTTCTTGGTTAACAAAGAAAATATTTTGACCACTTCAAAAATGACTTATTCCTCTTTTTGTAAATGAAATATTTTGCCTTATGAAATAAACATGTTAGGTTTTAAAGGAATGACTTCAGAGACTGGATCCTGTATTAATTCTACTATTTACTAAATATCTATGTGCTAGGCATGGAGGCTGTAACTCATAAGTGAGTAAATTACAAGTGATTCCTGGGAAGACTCTCATGGATTCTCAATTCTATAGTTTTGAGATGGTGCCCAGGAATCTGATTTTAGCAAAGCTCCAGTTGATTCTGAATGATCAGACTATACTTTTAGAAACACTATTATACAGATAGGAAAAATGAATGAGGCAGAATTTCTGGTTCAAGAAATTTACAATTATATCTCATGCCCATTAAGTAGCTAAATGTATTTTCCTGCTTCTGACTTTCTTCCCTCCTCTCCTCCCACTTATTCATCGATTGCCTGTATACTCTGTACAGGGCACAATGCTGGCACAGATGAAAGAGAGAAATCTCTGCCCTCTAGCAGCTTGTGTTCATGAAGCTCAAAATCATTAACATTCGTATGGCAAAGTCATCTTAACCTACCTCTGACATATAGGCATTTTGCATAACAGACCCGCATGGGGAAAGTTTCCTATCCCAATTCAACAGTATCTCAATTAAGCATGTGAAATTAATTTCAAAAGCTCCATTTGATGGCGGAGAGAGTGGGGGAGAGAATGAAGGAAAAAAATGCAGATTGTCCGTTTTTATTTAGCCATTTCTCTGGCTCAAGCACTGGGCCAAATCCTAAGGAGTATTAAAATTAATGGTGAGATGATGTTTTTGAAGGATTTTAATATTTAGATTCTGTTTGTTAGGATTCATTTGGCTCTCATAATAGTATACCAAATCAATAATGGGACAAATAATAAAGACACTAAATTAGATACTGTAAGATATAAGAAGCTGGATGGTGGTTGTTCCAGAGAATGTTTAACAGATTCACGTTGTCAAGGTCACGGGGTTGACGTCTCCAAGTGTCTCTTGGGTTTCCTATTTTGTTCACAAAATGGTTTTATAGATCCAGACATTACATGCCTCATAACCTCATCCTGAGGGAGGGCAAGGGAAGATCCAGGGCCATGAGAGGGCCTCCACCTCCCCTTTGGTTATGGAGATTTTAGTTTCAGCAGAAGATACCCTTAAATCTCATTGGCTAGACGTGGGTCACATGTCTGTCTCATCCTTAAGTTTACGGGAGGCTGGGAAAGGGAGAAATTGTTAGGTAACCAGTCAACACATTTTTTTATTTTTTTTGGCTAGAGTTGAAATGATTATAAAATCCTAAGCAAACGTTATTTAATCAATTGCTCAATCACATGCGTGCTTCTGGAATCAACAAAAGGGAAGAGTACATGTGGCATGCAGGGAGATTTAAAGTGAGAGTGAGACAGAGAAAGACAGAGAAGAGAAAGAGAGAGACCCGTTAGAAGTTGAAAGATGAGGAGAACATAAATTGATGAAGAATAAAGTATAAGGGTCTTTCAGGGAAGGATAAAAACTAAGAAAACAAGAAATGGAATTAAATGGTTTGTAATGACTAGAAACTATGTGTGCAGTATCAACAACAGTAGGTTAGAGTCTTACCAATATTTTATCATCATGAGCATAATTTTCTTCTGTTCTGTGCTAAATTACTTTAAATGCACACTAGTCTTTTTCGGAGATGTGTATGTGTGTGTGTGAGAGAGAGAGGGAGATAATTCTCAAGAGGCACTTCAACTAATTAGACAAAATGGATACAAGTAAACCAGGCTATAAAGCAGAATGGAGAGAGACCAAGTGTGTTTGTTTGATGCCTTCCTCAGTGATGCTTTCTAGCCCAGTGCAGTGATGTGTGCTTGTAGTCCCATATGCCTGGGAAGCTGAGGCAGGAGAATTACTTGAACCCAGGACTTTGAGGCTAGCCCGGGCAACACAGCAAGATCCCTGGACCTAAAAAAAAAAGTACCTGTGAGAAGAGTCCTGAGGAGGGATACTGGTGCTAGATACTACCCTTCAGTGCTATTCCAGGCTTCAAAGGCACCAAAATGTGGGGTTATTAGGATTTTGCCAGTGGACAGCAACCAAAGTAGGGTACGATGTGTCTCTGAAATCTGCTGGTTAGGTCAAGAACAGCAAAAGACTTAGATGAGGTAATTACTTTATCCGAGGTCGTATCTATTCCCTAATTCCAGATATTCTAAATCCCACCCTCATGTTTCTTTCCTTTAGCTGTCTTGTTAACACTCACAATTATTTTGAGTATATATGTTTGTTTACATGATCTTAGTAATCTTTCGCCTACAAGAAAAACTCGGTGAGAACAGATATCATATTCTTGCTCCCCACTGTATCCCCAGGGCTTGTCACACGACCTGTGGGTTGTCAATATTTGGGAAACAAATGCACGAGTGAATAAATGCTCCTGTTAACTTATTTTCCACACTTACTTGAAATCTACAAAGTTGGCCAGCATTCACTGTCTTTCCATCAGCCTCCTGCTGCATATCACAACAAGAATGATGTTGGTTGTAGAGTACATTCAGCAAATAAAACTCATCAAACCAAACATTACCAGCAATTAATAAAGGAAGACACTTTATTCCAACCCCCACATAATCAAACCTGTGTTTTGACTCTTTGGAGGAAGTTGATTCATTATCAGCTGTCGCCCCCTAGTGGTAAAGCATACAATTATCAGGGCTCTGTATTTCTGGTTAGTTTGAAAAGAAACCAGAGGATTTTGCAGAAAAGTGCTTTTGCTACCAATCTCACTACCTCTAAGTTGCATAAACTATACATACGCACACGGTGGCTTATGAGTAACATCTTACCCTGATGATCTGGGGTTGTTAACTTACTGGAAAACATAGCTAGAAATGAAAATAATTTGCCTAGAACCCCCTTCAACTTTATCTGCTTCCATTATTACACTTGCTTACGGAAGGAATCCTCTCTGAAGAACGAATTAAAATAGCTATTTGTTCTCAAAGCCTCTTGGAAAGGAATATTGATTTCCTATTTATAATTTGACATTTACTCTATGACGTGCATATTATTTCCAGAAAGCAAGAAAGTCATGACGAAGTTATCCTAAAGCTTGATATAGATCAAATTTTAAGATAAATTTCAGCAAACTACATGCTTTTTGTAAAAGACCAAAAAAAAAAAAAAAAAGGTTAAGTTCAGCCAAAATGCTACTTACAAATCATTAGTTGCAAAACAGCCAGTTGCTTAACTGAATTCAACCACATTTCCCTGCCTCCACTCAACCCTATTCTCCAAAACACCCACAGACACATATATTTGTATCTATGGGTATGGATTGTAGAAGACTTTTAAAAATAACCCATCCAAAATGATCTCTAATTCTGAAATCACTGGAAGTGGAGAGTACATTTCTCATACATACATTTAAATTTGGTATTTGACTCTTTCTCATAGCTAGAGAGAGTTTATGTTGACTTCATAAGAAAGTTTATAGTGAAAAGTCCATCTGCTTATAAGGCTTATTTGAAATGCTTTGTGTGTGTTACTGGCAACACTTTTGAGCACCAATTACATATCATGCATGGAGCTAGGCATTTAACTCTCTTAACTAACCCTTGAAATAGACCCTATTGTCATCACCATTTTACTGATGAGCCTGCTCAGATTTATTACATTCTTGGCACCAGGTTGCTAATGGTAGGACCAGACATTACTGTATTCTAATTGACTATTTTTTGAGCATTGGTCTTTTTTTCAGTTAATTGGTTCTACTCAACAATGAGCGGGAACTTAGTAAATGCAATGATGTTGGTCTTCAAAGGTGCTGGCAAGATTCAAAATACCTCAGGAAATATTTCTTTCTTTCTGAATAAAAATGTCTTGGTGAAAAAATCTTCCTGCCTTGAAGCAGTTATGAACCTAATGAATGACTAAGGTCTTATAAAGCATCAAATAGCTCTTCTGAACGTTACTTTCTGACTATATTCTGAGATTTTCATAGGTAATTAAACTTGAATTACAACTTTTTTGCCAGTAATTTTTTTTCTCCTAAATACAAAGAATGGTGCCCTTTTAACCACCCAAACCCAAGAATTTAGTTTAAGGATTTTAGTTACTATAGTACCAGTTAACTGATATTCCATTCTATTTAATTTGTACGACCATTGAAAATTTCCCATCTATGTAGAAGAGGGTCTGGAAAATTTACTACTTGCCTGGTAGGATTTCCAGTTACATCCTAATTTATAATAGGTCAGATGGTGGTGGCTCTTTTACACATGTGTAAGCAAACCTCACAAAGATATTCAGACCAGTGCATCAAAAGGGCTAGTTCAGAAAAGAAAGTAATAGTCATACAGTATTACAGTATCAAAAACCAAACCCCAAAGAGCCAAAAAAATTTGATATAGCTCAACTGCGAAATTCTACCTTCCAAACATCAAGGGGAAAAAAAGGACAAAATACCACAGAACTATCAGAATGGGTAGCTTGTCTTGTACTGACGCAGAACAATTGTTTTTGATTCAATGACTCTTTTGTTAAATATTTCAGAAATGGTATCATATTTAAGCATGCCATTTATTCACTTCGCTTCTGGGGAACGGGACAAAACAGACTGAGTCAATAGAGTTTAAAAGAAATGACTTTGTTTTCTTGCTGTGGAAGAATCCAGGCATTTTCAGGAGTTTGGATGGAAATGTAGCTGTAAATATCCGTGGTAAAAATAACGTTCATGGTGGTTAACAGAATGGATGAAAATTGGGACTGATTTTTCATTTCTGGTGATCAAACCCTTCCAGAGCTCCCTTGATTGGGAACAAACCATCTCCCCACAGTCTTTGTGGGGTGATGTTAAAAATCCACAGTACTTCCCTCTTATTGACTCAATCAATGTTCTCTTTTCATCTCCTGAAAAGGGGCTACTAAGATTCCTCAGAACTTAGGACAGAGAGTTTTACATTGTCTCAGATCCTTAAACTTTTCTCATCCCTTAAATACTACATAGAGATGTACCGAGTCCTACAAAAGGAGTCAGAGAAATACATCTAAGGCATCTGTGATGCCAAAAAATTAATAAGACCACCCTGTGAGGAGTTTCATTCAGGTGAAGTTTATCAGAAAAAAGTTATCTTCAAATATTGGGCTCTGGTCTTGCTATTTCTGCCCAAGTCCTTTATCTTCCCTGGACCTCGGTTACTTCACTCACCAACACAGAGACATGTAGTCATCTGTAGGTGGGACAGTCATGTCTAAATAGTCCTTCTCAAATCCTGTTAGCAAGTCTTACAGAATAAGATCTCTATGCACATGATTGCCTTTTAAGACCGTTCCTCCAGCTTTGTCTCTGACACATCATTTACCACTCTCTGCAGTGGTCTTATTTCTTTGTTCGGCTTTTGTGCTGTCCCCTTTCCCTTCTAAAATACAAGCACCACGCATTCAGGACACTGTCATGCTTACTGCTTTATCCAAAGGGCCCAGAACATGGGAGGATGCAACAGTAATGCCAAATACACGACTAAATGAATTTACTCAATACATAAGGCTGAATACTGAAAGGATACATTTATGATTTGTGAGTTTTCACTCTTCTGAATAACGGTGCTCCAGTATCCCTTGTGGTCAGATGGGTTTGTTAAAAGAGATTAAAACTACTCAAGGAGGCTGCCTGGAGCTTGGGCTCTGCAATGGCAACACTAACTTGGTCCTGGCTTCTGCTGTACCTCCTTGCTTGGGGGATGCATGTCCTATTTTTCTCCCTTGAACCCACACAGACTCTCCATCCTGTGGGATCAGTTCAGAGCAGTTTTCTGAGCAGGTGAGGCCGCTGCTTGTTTCCGTGCTTTCTCAGCTCGTTGACATTTTTCTATGCCTCAGTCTCATTGGTTTCCAAGCCTGTTAATATGCCATAGGAAATGAAAGAAGGCTTTTGAGCTATTTAAACTCTAGGCTGAATGAATTGATTGATCAGGCCTTTCCTGAGATAAGTTATTAATTTAGAGCAGGGGTAACAAGCAAGCGGGCACATGTAAGGCTGGGTGTACCCCCAAATCTTAATACTCCTTATGATTTCATTGCAGACCAGCGTCCCCTCCAACGCCCCCCCACCTGTAACCTAACTTGATTTGTTTTCTCCTTGAGTCTGGCTACCCCAATTTAGAGGGAGGGGGAGAAAAAAAGGCTTGGTGTGTTGAATAATCACCAGGCAATCTTAGAACTGAAAGATATCTTCCTGATTATCTAATTCAGCATTTCCCAAACTTGCTGAACAGAAGAGTTACCCAAGGCGCTGGTTAAAATACCAATTCTCAGGCCTCACCCTGTTCAGTTGGATTCAACAGGGTGAGGCCAGGTGAATTTGTGTTTTTAACAAGTCCCTCAGCTGATTCTTATGTTCAAGCAAGTTTGGGAAACACCCATCTAAAGCAACCTTTTCATTTATCAGATGAGGAAACTGAGCCTTAAGATGCTTGAACATTCATCTGAGTCTCCCAGCTTGCCAAGAATCTTCAGTCCCTGGACTTGGATTCTGTCCCTTATACCAGCTTGCCTCCACTAAATCTCCATCCCACTAAAAAATTATAAAAATACACACAAGGGAACTGAGCACCCTAAAAATGCCTTAACTTCCTCAGAGTTTCCAGTGAAAATGCTAGCTGACTTCTTTCAGCTAGACTTTTCATACTCCCTTATTGCGAAACATTTTTGCAAAAACTCTACTTACGATGTGTTTGGCCTAGATTGGCGTTCAGCCTTTAGAAGCCAGCTCTTCAGGTGACATCTCAGGACACTCTCTGGCCCTGACTTTTGGCTTTGTGGGTTGGCCTGCAGCCTCTTCATGCTAATCTGGATCTTCCACAACTATCACTGTGTTTATCTGGTGAGTAAAGAATCCAAGGAGGTAGGTGTTCAGGGCAGTTTTTTCATCATCAGGAACTAAAAACAATTACTAATCTGTTTTCACTAATGCAGTCCATCTGTGCATGAGCAATTTGTGTGGTTTTTCCTAAGAAGGACATCATATTCTCCTTATATTTAAATGCTTAATACTTGCAATCAGAGAGACAGAAATATCCAGCCAGTCCCAATTCTTATAAAACAGAGCTGAAAGCAGGTGATTCAGCTGACTTTAGATGACTCAGTCTGCTTTGATGGCCAAAAGTTGGTGAGTCATATGTCTACTGTCTGAGGGAATTCATTTCAGAAACACAAATTTTAGGGGCTTCCAAAAGCTCATTAAACTTGTTAGTAACTTATTAGTTCTATTTGACTAATCTTACCTTTTATTTCGCTCTTATTTTTTAAATCCCTCTTCAAAAAAACTAAAGTTGAATTTAGATACATCAGGCAGTAGGTCCTACAAGGAGTGGTCCACACTCCAGGATTAATTCTTTCTGCTTTGATTTCCTAGGTCTCTGGGCTTTCAGGGGAAACCCAAAGCGTGGAGTGGTTTTGCCGGGGACAGATCCTTAGGCTTGCTAATTGGTGACTGAAAAGTAAGTAGTAATAACTGTCTAATTTGGGCTTACTGGAAGATATCTCAATGTAAACTTCTCTTTCCCTGGATGGAGTACAGTGGCACAATCATAGCTCAGTGTGGTCTCAAGCTTCTGGGCTCAAGCTATCCTCCTGCCTTCGCCACCCAAAAAGCTGGTACCACAGGCACATGCCACCATGCTCAATTTTTTTTTATTAGAAAAAACAGGGGTCTCACTATGTTGTCCAGGGTGATCTTGAACTCCTGGCCTCAAACAATCTTCCCACCTCAGCTACCCAAAGTTCTGGGATTATAGAGGTGACCCACCACCCCTAGCCATAAAATTCTGGGAATTGAAACATTTTCACATTATTTGAAATAAATAAGTTGTTGTGTATCCTGATTCTCTTCAATCTTATTTACATATCTGAAAATCTTTTAGGCCATGAACTTTATCTTAATTGTTCTTATCAAATTACTCACCATCTGCCATTCTAATAATGGTAATAATTGCTATCATTTACTGAATATTTACATTTTACCAATGTTGGGCTAAATTGCAAATATAGAGGTACTCACTCACAATGGTCTGAAAAGGCAATTGCCTCTTAAAATATTTTTCATTAATTGCTTGAGTGAAGGACTTAGAACAAGAATGCAGGAAATGTCAATGGTCAATCTATCTGGCTAGGTTTGTAAATACCAAGGGCCCTATTTCAGTGAAATACCTCTTGGAAAGCAGACCCCAAGACAAAAAATACCTAGGCCATTCCATCCACAGGAGCAACAGTGACATTCTGTCATCACTACACTTGAGTCTTACCATGAGATAGTCTGGGGATGGGGTTGAAAAACTTTCAGCTCCATTTCTTCCTGGAGCACATAAGCAAATGTCTGGGGCCAATGAAAGGGACAATATGGGAAAAGAAAAATGCTCTCTTGAAATATCAACTCCCAGCTGTGCTAATCTGGGCAAAGGTTGTTCTCCTGGCCAGCAGAGCCCATGTTCACAGGGTGTGGCTTGCAGGTTTAACCAGTGTCCACTCATGAATAGTACTGTCAGAAGTCCTAAGTGAAGACAAGTCCGAGAAAGCAGACTCAAAACAAACAAACAAACAAAGATATATATATATATATGAGTATATATATATATGAGTATATATATATATATACATATATATGTGAGTATATATATACATATATATGTGAGTGTATATATATATATATATATATATAAAGCTTTATGGTCTTCTAACACTTTTCTTTTACAGGCAAGAAAGATGAGATTCCAAGAAGTGACTTGCCCAAGACCATTGCGTGTGTTTGTTTCCAACTATAAGATGACCTCAGGTCTCTCATTCTTCGCTCAACACTAAGCCTGGTTTTTGTGTGTCATTTTTGGATTTCAATATCATCATTAGAGTTTCCATTTGCACTGGGTATTTAAAAAGAAACTGAACACACAAAGAACAAATTTTGTTTAAGCCTCTCCAGTTAAAATGGCAGAGTGGAAAATGTATATGGTTCCTTTTAGGAAATCCTTCTTTAAAGAATACCATTCTTATCCCATTCTTATATCTAGAAGCTCATCCTCTGTTTTGCTTTGTCCTTATCATTGAAAGATTTTGCTGACTACCCCTTGACTCATCATAAACGTGACACTCCCATAAATACACTGGGATCTACATTGTGGCTTTGATTGCAACCATCTAAAAGAGAGTACACCCATTAGTAAGGGACTGGTCCAAAAATTACATTACATACATGGACTGCGTTGTTGTTAAAGGAGGACAAATCTCTATGTCTTGTTAAAAGGGGATGGGAGGATATGATGTAAAGTGAAAAAAAGAACAGCACATGTATGTAGGATGACTTCACGTGAGTTGGGTGGTTTTTAAGTGTCTCTCTATCACACACACACACACACACACACACACACACACATACACGTCTTTGTTCTCCATAGACAATTCTGAAAGGATACACAAGAGAAGCACTGTTCTCACTATTAGCATTTGTACTTGATAATAATATCATAAATAATAAGAAAAGGCAAGTGGGGGAAAGCCACTGTGTTTTTCTAAGGTGAGGTCTATTGAGGCCAAAATCAGTAGATTTGACCTATTTGTTAAAAAAAAAAAAAAAAGTCCTCCCAGGCAGGGTTGCTGAAACTGCAACCAGGAAAATGTGATAGAGGGAGATGGTGAAGCACCTGACTGTTACCAACTGCTTTGGTTTTACCCTTTGGCCAAACACACTAAGAGCCACTTAAAAGGGAAACACTATAATTACACTCTGCATGACAGATAAAACTGGCACAATGATAGATGAGACTCTTAATCCTTGTTATCACCTCCTTGAAGACGGGTGTGACAGCTGCTCAGTCAGGAGTCCGCCTAAGGCCCCACCTTGTTTGTCATATTACATCTTGTTTGTCAGATACTTTATGCTTAGTGTTACAGCAGAAAGAAAAATAACCAAAGAGATTCCACCTAACAAGCTAGCCAGGTTGGCTGAACATTTGCACGGCTGGAAACGTTGTCATATCTCTTTCTCATTCTTATTTTGACAAAGTCACTTTGGTGATGGGTGATGACTGATTATTCTTAAAATTGTCACCAAATGAACATTTCCTGTTTTCTCCAGTGTTTCAGCTTTATCGTAGATAAGGGTAAGTTAAAAACCAAAAAGGATCCATTCCATTCTATTTTTATTACGTTCATAAATTTCATATGAGGAAGCTTTCACCCTTCTCTTTTTAGGAAGATGAGTATCCCCTAGAAATTCAATTTGAGAAAGCCTTTCTTGGTGTACAAAATGAGAACCTTTAAAAATATATTTACTTTTTGATCTGACAATATTTTTAAATCTATAATTCAATCCTAAGCAAATACTCAAAAAGTTAGATTTAGGTACAGGATATTCTTCAAATTCTTATTATCATAGTGAAATCATGCTTACTCTGAATTATAAGACACCAATCAATTACAGTACGTTCGTATGATAGACTCGTCAAATGTCATTAACAATATTAACAAGATTCTTCTAAAGTATGCAAATAATAACTGTGGAATGACCTTTCTGTCATTGTTTCTGGAATTTGAGATGATTTTGTCCTGGAATTGAACTTGAATGAACTTCTATGGTAAGCTACGCCCATGCAAGAAACCCAAAGTTTAATTTTTTCCCACTGCCAATTGTGAATCTTAGCAGTGGGAAAAACATTTAGCTTCCATGTCTTAGTTTCTGCTGGGCAAAAGAGACAATGACTCCATTCCCATCAAAGGGAAAGAAACTTTTTGTCCGCCTTTTAATAGTTAATAATTTTCCATCGTTGAAATGGCCTAAGGAGTCAGAATAGTAACTTGACACATGGATAGCACTACGTCCCTAATGAATTGAACTCTGGAAAATTAAAGGGACATCTAGGGAGTTCCACTGTGGGAGGTTGATTTCTCAGTGGGGGTGTGTGACCCTCCTCAATCCAGGAGAAACCCTGCAGATGTGCCATCCCAGGGGGCTCGTCAAGACCACCTAAGATGAAAGGAGCCCAGAGGCGCCCTCCACAGAGCAAAGTCATCTCCACCATCCCTGTGTGGGGAGAGTCAGCAGGTGCACGAGGCCCAGCCTTTCTAAATCCTTTGAACTCCGGATAGGCAGTTTAGATTAGGGAACCTGGTTTCCTTGCCCTGTAGGAATGAAACTGATTTTCCCCTCCCCCTTTCTAAATACGTCATTGGTCTTTCGTTAGTCACCCCCTACCCTATGTTCACGTTTACCCAGCTTTTCTTTCTATCCAGTCTTCTTGGGAACTTGAGATTCTTCTAACTCTATCTTTTGGCATCTATACACTTTGTGTTGGAGATCAATAAAAGGTTTCTGAGAAATCAGAAGGTTCCTGTGTCCATTCATTCTGTGTAGAGTCTTGTAAATTTTGCCCCCAACTGCACTTCCTCTGTCGACTCTCAACCCAGGTCGGGGTCCATGGAGAACCCTGACACCACCCTCCAACAATACACACAAGTGCATGTATGCAGCCTCCATCCCTCCAAGAATTGAAAAGGCAGCCCCCACCCACCCTCCTACACAGAAAATTTAAGAGAAATAGGTCGATATGGGTAGTAAGAACTGCCATAAGCATAGGCAGGTCTACTCCACAGGTTATATATTTATTTTCTTTGTACAATCACACATCACTTAGCAATGGGTATACAGTCTCCAAAATGTTATTAAAGCCATTTTGTCATTGTGTGAACATTATCGAGTGTGCTTGCACAAACCTGGATGGCACAGCCTACTACACATCTAGGTGATATGCTCCTGGGATCTAATCCTATGCAGCAGGTTCCTGTGCTGAAATACCGTAGGCAATTGTAGCACAACAGCAAATATTTGCACATTTAAATATGTCTAAAGATAGAAAAGGTACAATATAAATACCATATTATAATCTGATGGAGCCACCACCTTATAGACCTCAGACCCCAGCCAGGAACTGGGCTGCGCAGCAGGTGAGCGGCAGGTGAGTGAGCACAGCTTCAGGGGTCTGGACGGCTGCTCGGCATCACCGGCATCACCGGCATCACCGGCATCACCGGCATCACTGCCTGAGCTCCGCCCCTGTCAGATAAGCAGGGCATTGGATTCTCACAGGAGCATCTGTGTTGTGACTCTGCTGTTAACTACGTGTGCAGGGGATCTAGATTGTGCGCTCCTTACGAGCATCTGATGCCCGATGATCTGAGGTGGAGCTGTGATGTGCTTGTATCACCTCCAAACCATCCCCACCCCTCCAGGATATGGAAAAATTATTTTCCCTGAAACCGGTCCCTGTTACATGAGGTCCAGTGTTGAGTTCATACAAGATGGTGAATGAGAAAATGTTCTGTGATATGTGGCTGTAGAAGGAGTACACTGTAAAATGATGAAAAGTATAGTACATATATTAGCCAGTAACACAGTCGTTGATTATCACTACTAGATGTTATGCACGGTATGTAATTGTATGAGTTCTGGATATATTCAGGGTGTTGGCACGGGGCTGTGTGTGTTTAGGAGAGGCTACAGGGAGGGTCGACTAGACCATGAAGGAACTAGACTGTTTTGCCCAAGAATGGCCCACAGAGGCTTCTGCACAGAGACGTGGGAGAAGCCAAGATTTTAGGTTAGTTTCAGCTGTGTTTCAGGTTGATGTCAGCTCTGTTTCAGAGTGGTGCGGCACTGATCAAGGCTGGAGGTGGTGGAACCAGAAGTTGTTTCAGTTATCCAGATGAGTCAGCCTACAGAGAAAAAGAGGAGTCAAAGATTAGAAAGACAGTGACGTCATCAGTCTAAGCAGGAGAACCAGGTCTGGGGAAGAAGACAAAGAGTTTTCTCCAGAGGCTACAGGAAACGCTTTAGTACAGGCTTTCACATATGGGGAGAAATTCACGCATTGTGATTGATTATTGACAGACAAACATGTCAGTAAGTATACAGACAAAATGACTGTTTTGACTTGCATGTCTAATTATGACAGACTGGAACATCTTTTTCTTCATTCATTCATTCAAGAAATACATACTGAACTTCTACTGTGTGCCAGGGATTAATCTGAGTATGAGGGACACAGCAGTAAGCACCACAGATAAAATTCCTTTCCCTCATGGACCTCACTTTCTAATGGGGAGAAATGAACAATCACCATATAAATAAGAAAATATACCATACAGCCAGTGGTGGTAAGTGCCTTGAGGGACGGGAACTAGGGAATGCTGGCAGTGAGTATGCAGTTTCAAGCAGGGAAGGCTTCCTAAGATAATGACCTTTAGCAACAACGTCAGAGGCCAGGGTGTGAGCCAAAAGAATATCCAGGGAAAGAGCGATTTAGGCAAAGGGAACAGAAAACATGAAGGCCTTTGGCTGGACCATACTTGGCTCCCTCCCTCTTTAAATAATTATTGAGATTTCATGGCTATTACTTTGTACACTGTTTATCCTTACACACATTTTCTCTTAGCTAGCTTATCTTTTTCTTATTGGTTATGAATCCTTTCCATGTTAAAGGATTTGGCCCTTGCCTAGCACGTAGTATATTACAAATATTTACCGCAGCTTGTCATTGGGTTCCTATTTGTTTATATCGTGATTATATACATATTTTTATATCTCATATATTTATGTGAGAGAACTATGTGGGAGTATTAAATTTTATGTAATAAAGTGTTTCAACGTTTTCTTTATGGCGTCTACGTTTTGTATCTTACTTAGGAAGGTCATTTCCATCCCATAAAAAAACAAAAAACGTATTCCTTTTTTTCTTCCTTAATTCAATAGATTTTTTTTTTTAAAAGATGTTTGGAATTTTGAATTTATTTGGTATAATCAATAAAGTAAGGCTTACTGTTTAAAAAACAAGGAACTCTAAAATATAAAAACTTTCAAGACTCAAAAGAATGGATTTGTAAAGGTGGATTGACTTAAAATCAGCTAGAAAATACTCTGCAAAAGCTTCCATTCCCAGGTGCCTCCGGCCATTCTCTAGCCTCACTTCCCAAAGTGCTTCTGAGGCACTCTGCTTCCACAGGATGACTATAGATACCCAGTAGCAATGTTTTTCATGTTACACATAAGTTTGATAAACTTGGAATAATTGTGTTTTAACTCTCGGATAACTGAGATTCTTTAATACAGTAATATCACTGGGAGTTTCCAGCTGGAACACTCTGGGCCATGGAGTGTTCATAAAGCATCTTGGAACTAGCTTTCTCTATTTGGAGCATTGGTTCTCACGCTTTGTTGAGTCAGGGAGACTTTTATAACACAGGCTGTTGAGTCCCATTCCTAATCAACTGAATCAGAATCAGTGAGGATGGCATGTAGGAATTTTTAAAGGTCTCATTGAGAAGAAATGTGTAATCAGTGGTCCAGAACTGCCTTTATCAAACTAGTTTCCCCTAAAGAACCAGCCCTACTGGTTCTAGTCATGTATTAGAATGACTATTTTCTTAATCTTCCCAAGAATGAGACATAGTAGCATTTAGATACATATGAGGGAGACTAATTTGTTGTACATAATGGATAATGGGGGGCGTTATAGGTCAATTATCTCCCAAAACCCTGGTTGAGAAGAGCTTGCCTAGAGTACGATGCAATTAACAGCAGCAACATCCCTAGACATGGTGGTTGAAAAAATATATATGCCTTATCACCTCTTCATCTCATATCACTTAAAAACAGAGTGTTCCATTTGATAGCAAAGATGGGTAATGGAATCAAAATTAAACTAGGATTCACTGGACAACCACACTTATTTGTGGACTTCTTAGATTAATAGTGTCCTCTGGAATTTGGTCTGGTCAATTAATTTTTGTTATTTTTACAGATAATATTTGCTGTGGTCTGTTATAAAAGCTTGATAATAACACAAAGTCATTGGTAATAAGATCTCCTTTTTTTCTTTATCCTAACCTCATGCCCTTATCTTGTTTACAGTTTTTTTTTCTCATAAGTGTCTCAGAAGAAAGTATAATATATTTCAACTTCATGAACTTCATTGCATTGTGCAAAAGTAGGTACATTTAATTCTGGAAATAAGAATGATTTTAATGATCTGAATAACTTAATGTGTAATCATAGTGCCAAATATCATGTTTTTATTATAATTATTTCTCTCTCTTAATCAATTGGTTTGTAAGGTCAAAGCATGCATTTCATTATATCCTAATTGGATTCGCAGAGCTGTGATCACCTTGTAACCCTATTATAAAATGGAAAAATCACCTAAATTCAAATTACACACTCCTTTTGGGTAGTGTCACCTACATTACTCTCATGTCAAGGATTTTCTATTAAAACCTTTCTTGAACTAAGAATTCTAGTCATTTAGAATAACCAAGATGAGCACATCTTCCATCCCATAGTATAAAATTTTAAAACTTTCTTTCCTGGCTATCAAAACTAATATTCTGTCAAAGTCTTAATTGCTGAAAATTCCCCAAGTAGATTTTGAAAAGCACTAAGCCTGTGATATGCTGTGTGAAGATGGGGTCTTAAGGTCAAACAAGTTTAGGAAATGCTGAAATCCAAAATGTATCTTACTATATTAACTCTTTTAGAACACTTTTTAAGTTTCAGCATAAAATGTTTTAAACTTATTAGACCAGGAATTATTTTGAAGAAATCCTATTTAGTTAGTGACATGCTATAGAAAAGTGTTTCAAAATCGGTAGTGAGATAGACTGACCACCAATGGGAGTATCTTTTATGGAATATCTTTTATATGTGGTAGTTCTCACAATACATTCATGTATCATTACAGTATAACTCTCTTCCTAGCTTGTATCAACACATTGCATGCAACCATCCAGGAACCAGGCCCAAATACTTCCATTCTCAGACAATTCACTAGGGTTATTCTTTAGGAGACCAGGGATGTGAGTGGAGAGTGAGATGGCAACATAGCAGGAATAGGTACCATTGGAGTCTGTGCCAGATACTCATGCAACTTAGTTTAATCTACAAAAGCTGCAATCTCATATGCAGTTTTTCCCCCTTCTTGATCATGGAGTGTTCTGTGAATATGAAATTTTATGTTTTGGTGGAGGAGATAACACCTAACTCCTGATGGGCTACCTAGGTTGCAGGCCATTAGAGACTCAGGCATTCTATCCCTGCTAGGGCCCAGTAGGAGGCTAAAAACTACTTCTTAAATGAAGAAATTATTTTCAGAAAAAGGATGTGGTCTCACTCTATAATCCTAGGCATCTGCCCTGTGATTCTTCCACTGGAGTTTCTCAAGGCTCCGTACATATAGCCTATCTAGCTGCCAAAGGCTTGTTGAACATCATTGAATCTACCGAGTCATTAGGTCCAAGTAGCAGAGTGGCTTGTGCAGCAGTCTGGACCAGCTGCCAAGACTTTTATTCAAGGATCATTCAAAAGTGGAAAAGTTACAGGTTATTATCTGGTAAATGGGTCAGAGAAGTACACTCAAACATAGCTTATGTTGTCTTTAACAACCAAAGAAGTCCACAAAATGTCATCCTTCTTAATGACAAGGGTGTAAGATATAGCAACCTGTATTCTATTTTTTTATGGGATATCACATTTCCCAGTCCATTCAACCCTAGACATTTTGCCAAGATAAATGAGATTACATGCCTTGAATTTTCCCAGTGTGTTTCTCCCAGCTCTAGTATGCATGCATTTTATCAAGGCATCTAAAATACTAATTCCTTCCCACTTACCAAGTCCAACCAGAATGTGTTATCTATAGAATGGACTAACATGCTGTCCTGCAAAATGGTAAGACTATTGTGGTCTCTTGGACTAGATTATTGCTGTAAATAAGAATATTAACATAGTTCTGAACTAAGATGATGAACGCATACTTCTGTCCCTGGCAGATAAGAGCAAATGGCTTCAGATGGTTTTGCTATTCAAAATGAGGGAGGGCATTATCTAAATCAATAACTGAATACCAGCTCACATTCCCCAAGGAGCCCATATCTGTCACATCTGTAGTTGTAATTATAATAACTACTGTCATTATTTCAGACTCATCTGTATTTTACAAAGCCCAAACAGATGAGTTAATATTGACCTGTAAAAAAATCAACACCCTCCACCTTTCAAGATTTTTATTTGCAACATTTATCTTTGCAATTACCTCAGGGATATAGTATTAATTATTGTTTACTGTTTGGAGGAAGAAATTCCAAAGACTTCTTGGCCATTTATATCATGGAAGCCATTGCTCCAATGGTGAGGATGCCAATCTGGGGAGGTTGTCAGGACTTAATCTATACTGGTAAGGAAACCAAGAACCTAGGTATTGAGTGTCATTTGGTTTTAGAAAAGACGGCCATTACTGAAATGTCTAAACACTAAAAAAAAAAAAAAAAAAAGCAGGGGAAATAAGAACAAAAAAGAAAAGACAAATCAATCCAAAATAAAAGGCATAAAGAGAAAATTTTTAAAGTAAGACAAAGAGGTGTATAATAATATATTTGTACTAAATCCAAATGTATGTCAACAAAATCATAAAGAATCCAACATCTCAAATAAAAAGTCAAAGTTGTCAGACAAGAAAAAAATATGCAGGTATACAACATTTACAGAAGTCATAGCCAAAACTTAAGGATGAGGGAAAATGAAAATAACAGGATAGAAAAAGAGCCAGTCGATTATCAACCAAAATTAGCTGCTGTTGCTATGTAAATGTCTGGGAAAATTAACTTCAAGATAAAAACCTTAACAGAGCTAAAAAGGATCATTATATATTATAACAATAAAAGATTCTTCAGGAAGCTATAAAAATGTCGAATGTTTTATACCTAATGATAAATACAAAGCAGACATTGAGAGAACTAATAAGTGAAAATGCTAAGCCCACCGTGATAGAAAGACATTTTAGCGCAATTTTCTCAGTAGTTGATAGTCATAGAGACAAAATAACACTGGTGAAGACATAAGGATGTGATAAATAATCAAATCAGTGAGTTTAACTTCATATGTGCCACATATACCATAGCTATATATATCTATATCATCATACCTATATATAGGTATGATGTCAATGCAGTCAACCTTAGGAGAATGCATATCTTTTGATCACAATAAAAATTGATTGCATAATTGGCCTTAAAGCTAACCTCAACAGATCCCAAAGGACTGGCACCAAAAAATCATATATTCTAACTACTATGTAATAAATTTATAATTAACTACACAAGATAAGCGGGGCGGGGGGAATCTATACAAATGGGAATTTAAAAATATACTTTCAAAGGATTCATGGGTCAAAAAAGAAAATATAATAAAATTTTAAAATGCTTAGGATCAAAAATTACAACACATTTCACATTGAAATTTGTGGGTGATAAGGAAGAGTTTACTAAAAGGGAAAATAATAAAAGAAAGGCTAAAACAATGAGCTAATCTTCCAATTTGAGAAGTTGAAAAACAGTAACAATAAATTCGAACAAAGTAGAAAATGCCATATAATCAAAAGAGGAAGTTAATGGAAACTACAAGGACAAGAGTTGATTCTCTGAAATGATTATTAAACCAGATACACTTCTGGCAAGATTAGCCCAGGACACAGGAGAGAAGACAAAAATAAAGAATATTGAAAGTAAAAAGGAGGAAATAAGGACAGACTTTCTAGAGATTAAAAACAGATATGAGAATATCATAAATGACTCTCTACCAAGAAACATGAAAATGTAATTAAATGGATAAATTGGTAGGAAAAACAAGCATACCCAAACTGTACCAAAGTCAGGAAATGAAGGACTTGGATAATACTATGAACGATAAGAAACTTAAAATCTCACAAAGAAAACAAAGTCTCACGTGGTTTCACAGACATGTTCTAACAGATATTTATTATGGGTTAATTTTAAATTTGCACAAACTGTTTCAGAAATAGTAAATTCTAGTCTAAGTCTGATAAAGAAGATAATGTCAATACAAGAAAGGAAAATTGCAAACCAATCAATCTCAACATAAATGCAGCATGTATATAAATATGTAATGACCAAGTATGATTTATATCAAGAGTTTAGGTTATGCAATATTATAAAGCAAAGGGACATAATCCACATTAGGAGCTTAAAGGAGAAAAAGAAAACGAAACAAAATTTCTTTGGATAAGGAAAAAAAATCCCTTAAAATGGTTATCCATTTATGATATATGCAGTAAACATTAAAAAACAAAAAAACCTTAGCAAACTAGAAATTGATAAGAACTATAATGATCTGTAAAGGATCCATACCAAAAACACCTAGCGATTACCATGTTTAATGGTAAAACATTAATTAACAGGAAGGTATTCCCATGACCTTGAGTAGGGAAGTAAACAAAAAAGCACTAAGCATAAAAGAAAAAAGGCTATTAATAAACTTAACTACATTAACATTTTGTTCTCTCTTCCTCCAAAGACAACAAGAAAAACAGTGAGAGAAAATAAAGACTTCCTACAGGTTAATTTTTAAGAAAAAAGAGGAAAAGGAAAAGATAGGTAACCCAACAGAAAAATAGGTAAAAGGCTTAAAGACACAAAAGAAGGAATCCAAATGACCAATAGATGTAAGAAAAGTCTCAGCCTAATTTGTAATCACAGAATGCAAATTCAAATAGAACCAACAGACCAATGCATATGGATCAAACTGGTTAAAATTGAAACGACTGACAATTCATAGTGCTGTTGAGGAAATGGAGTAACAGCAACCCTCATACGCTGCTGGTGTGATGATAAATTGAATACAACCCCTTCAGCAAACAATTTGTAATTTCCAGTAAAGTTAAATGTGCTTTTTATAAAACAGCAATTCCACTCCTACAAACGTACACTAGGGAAATTCTTGTGCATTTACACATAGAAAAATATATGAGCATTCTCCCATCAACATTGGTAGTAATAGCAAAAACAGAAATCAATCCAAATATTCATCAACTATAGAATGGATTTTTAAATAGTGTGCATTTATATAATAGGACACTTCACTACAATGAAATTGAGCAAGCTAATAAGTATGAAGTACAAATTTTAAAAAATGTAACAAACTAGGGCAGCACCTGTGGCTCAAAGTAGTGGGGCTCCAGCCCCATATACCAGAGGTAGTGGATTCAAACCCAGCCCTGGTCAAAAAAAAAAAAACTATTTGGAGATAGAAATATAAAAAAAAATTTCTAAACAAGCAAAACCAAATAAAATATTGTTTTCAAGCACTTCAAGATTCTTTGTAAATATTCTGTATCTTAAGCAAAGTAATGGGTACCTCAGAGTTCATTTCATTAATTAAATAATTGTGCCATGTATTATATATACTGTTTTATGTGTATAATATAGTTCACATTTTACTGTAAAATATGTATATGCTTTTACTTTTCAATTATTTTTCCTTTTTGAACTAGTATTTCTTTAAATAATTGCTGAAATTTATTAAACTCTCACTACATACCTAAGATGACACTGAACTGTGGATTATCTGTGTTGGTCCTCACAGCAAGTCCAAGAGGTAAAAACTATTATTACAAGCACTTTTTACATATGTAAATGGAAGCTCAGAGAACTTGAGGAACGCTGTCCAAGTTTGCAAAATAGTAATATTAATCTGACTGTCCAGCTCGAATTAGAGGTGCAGTAAGACCATCTTTAAGAGTGACACAGTCCAGAGATTGGCTGTGTAACACACATTACCCTATTTGGGGGGTAGACTATGTTAAAGCAGAATTTACACACATACTGTTGGCTTTCCTTTCAGAAATACTGACCACACTTGTTTGGGGAAAGCAATCTTAAAGTCTGTACTGATAGGGGCAATACATTCCTAGACCGTATTTATAGCAGTCATCAAATGTATGTGATAGTAGTAAAATCGTTGGCTATTTGTTTAAGGTTCATTGTTTCTATACTTATCTGAACTTGCTCTAAAAGGGATCAGAATGTGCCACACACAGATTATGCTACATTGGCATAAGGATTATTTTGAGCTCAAAGCAATTGAACCTCAAGAGATACAGGCAGAGTTTTCGATCCTTTTAGGCTTTATGTGCATGGATTACCCTCTGAGGAAGGTGCCCCCTTAAACCGGAAGGAGAAAAGCTGCTATTCTCACTGACAACAAAGCCAACCCCAAGATAAGCATACATAAACAGAATTTGAAACCCTATTTTTCAATACTGCACCCATATATTTTCATATTTCCTAGTCACTTGAAACCTGATTAAAAAACAAAATTACAAAAAAATTATTATAAATATCTAATTGGCTTTTCCTAGAATTATTTCGAAGTTCATTTCCTTATAGCCATAACACAGAGAGGGACTTCCTCGTGTGGGCTCAGGTGCCACAACCAATCATGGTTTTTCCAAATCTGGGTTTTTGAGAACTGGCTCATTTTAAAGATAGGTCACAGGGCACCTGGCTCTAGAAACTCCATTCTGCTTTGTTCCTTTCAAACAATGGCCTCTCTGATTAGCAAATCCAAAACTTTTTCCTGCATTAAGAGGGTAAATAAGCCCTTGCATCTAACCTCTTCAATTCTAACTGATCATTTTTGTTGTTGTTGTTGTTGTGAACCCCAACACATGTAAATATTAGTAAAAATTATGGGCTTTCTTTCTGCTTTATTAAAAGAAGAAATATTGACCAGAGTTGAGTCTTTCACTGGGATGTTCAGATATTACTATTGTAAGGCAGATTACTTAAAAGTTATTCCTGTCTGTCATCCTGTTAGAGTCTATTTTTTAAATTCCTGCATGCTTTTTCATTGTTTTTAATTTTTCTACATTTTATTATTTATTATGTAAAATACATGATTCAAAAATTAACTTAATACAAGGTGTAATAATTCAGAGAAGTGCTAGTTTCATCCCTGTTCCCCACTTCCTGTTCTCTCTCTCCCTTTAAAAGGAATTGTTTTTCTTAGGTGTTAATTTATCCTTCCATTTCTTCCGCGCACACGCGTGCGCGTGTGTGTGTGTGTGTGTGTGTGTGTGTGTGTGTAGTATTTCCTTTCTTTCTCGACCCTTTCTATAGCTGGAATTTCTCTCTCTGTTTAGTCTTTGATACCAGAGATTCAAAGAATGAACCCATGGGCTATGTGAGTAAGTAACAGGACAGTGTTTCTTGATGGAAAGATTGATAGAAAGATTGATAACCAAAGAGGGGGAAGAGAATCTCTGGCAGCAGAGGTGGGGGAACCCAAGTAGGAAGCCCCCTACTTCTGTCTAGGAGTTTAAATGCTGCTTTTCCTATCCTGACAGCAGAGGTTTGGGGAAATACCTCACAATTGGCCAGAGTTCTGGGGCAGAAAATAATCCTAACATTAGCAAAGGAATTGAGACCTTGTGGTTCTTGCTCTAGGTGAGGGAGTAAGGTATGTGCTCTCTACTCCAAGAGGAACTGCCCAGAACCCATCAGGCTGCTTTGTTCATGACCTTGCTAGAGCCCAGAAGATGCAGTGGAAAGGGCCTGTTTATGCCTAAAGATGGGGTTTGTGATGAGACTGATTTCTGAGCTCATTCAGGCATAGAAAAATGGGGGTCCCTGTCCATCTCTGCATGGGGTTGAGGTAGGGTAAGGGGGGGAACCCTGTTACCATTTTCACACAAAGGGTAGGATACAATACACACTCATTTGGATTCATCAATTTTTAATACAAAGGTGTATTATAAGCCAAAAGCAAGTTTTTAAAGAAAAGTAAATTTGTTACTTGCTCTCAAGGAGCTTGAAGTTTAAGAAAATTAAGAGACTCCAGCAGTAGTTTAGTTCTTTGCTACTAACTCTCTATGTGATTCATGGAATGTCATCCCATCAAACATGTCTCGTTTTTTCCAAGTATAAAAAGGAAGGAGGTTAGAGATCTATAAGTCCCATCTATCTCTAAGACAAAAATTGAACCAGATAACATCTGGGTTATAAATGTTGAAACACATCTAGCTTGAATTAATTAGACAAATAGATTTGAGGAATATTAGAAGTATCCCAATGCTTTGAGGAAGATAAGCTGATTTTCATCTTTTCGTTTTCTATGCCAACCCTTCAGAGGTAAAGGCTCAGAAAAGAACTTTAGCTGAATCAAACATTAACCAAGAAATGAGAATGGACATTTTGTTCATGTTTATAGCAGGTTCCATTTATGAAAGATTATTAAATCTTTTATCCACTGGAGTCATTACTGGTATTTTTTAAAATAAATACTGGGGCACAAAGTACTAAAATAGTCTACTCCAAACACTTCAGACAGGATGCACAGTAATAATCCACATTAGGCTAATGCATGAACAAACATTATAGTGACGCAAAATAAGGAGAAAAATAGTATGTTTAGCTCAAGTAGACTCAAGTGGTTGAGGACTAATGTTGGAAATTTTTAGGAACAACATAAATAATCATTGGGCAAACAACGTAAGTACACTTACTGAAGTTGATTCTCTTAAATAAAAGGACATATTTTAATATTATTTCCAATAACCCTTATGCTAACAAAATAGATCTATTATGTCTCAAATTATCTGAAATTCTCTAGAGAAGGACATTAAATTATAGTAATATAGGTTGAAAGGCCAGTTACCATGACTCAAGCCTGTAATCCCAGCACTTTGGGAGGCCACGGCTGGAGGATTACTTGAAGCCAGAAGTTCAAGATCAGCCTGCGCAATACAGTGAGACAATATCACTACAAAAATTAAAAAAAAATTAAATGACAGCTTGTGCCTACAGTCTCAACTACTCGGGAGGCTGAGGTGGGTGGATTGCTTGAGCCCAGGAGTTCAAGATCACAATGAGCTATTGATCACACCGTTGCACTCGGCCTGAACGACAAAAGGAGACCCTGTCTCTAAAAAAAGATAAAAATAAATTTTTAATTCAAATCACATGCCTGTGTGAAAATGTCACATGTACCCGATAAAGAAATACAACTATATTAGAACCTCTGTAAGTTGAGCACCCAAGGGACTATAAGAACATATGGAGGCAGTCAACATAAGGAACTAGGCCCACTGTGCTAATACATACATGTGGTACATGTACAGTCAATAAAATTTGGTCAACTTAAGGAAGTGGAGAATGTACAGTCAATAAAATTTGGTCAACTTAAGGAATGTAGGGAGGTAGTCAACTGTGGAAGTTCTACTATATTTAATTTTTTTTAATTATAGTAATACAAGTTAAGCATTCCAAATCCAAAAATCTGAAATCCACAATGCTCCAAAATCCAAAACTTTTTGAGTGTCAGCATGAAGCTGAAAGGAAACGCTCATTGGAGCATTTTGAATTTGGGGTTTTCAAATTAGGGATATCCAACTGGAAAGAATAATGCAAATATTCAAAAATCAAAAAATAATCTGAAATCTGAAACACTTCTGGTCCCAAGCATTTCTGACAATGAACTTGTACTCTCATGTTTATGATTACATGTCTGCTCTGCTACCACTAACCTCATCAGATTTATTGTGACCAGAAAAAGTTGATTTTGAGCTGCAAAGTGTCACCTAATATCTCAGCATCCATGACCTTTCAAACACATTTAATCCATCCATTATTTTTCCTATTCCCTGATGTCAAGAAATTGCAAGTAATAGGCTTTCTTTTCAAGATATCAGACATTTGTTTTTTGAATTCAATATTAGGAAAGCATGAGTATGTTTTTATGGGAAAGTATTCTCAGAAAAAGTACTTCCTTTTCTTTTGTCAGAAGGACTTTAATGAGGGTACAAATACCACTCTTTCACCAAAAGTCATGTCTTGCATTTGGCTCTCTGTGAGCTTATACTGAGTTTTAGTTTCTTAGTAGTTTTATTTCTTTCCTAGTAATATTTTATGTGATCAGGTGGAAGCCTATGAACTTGACCTGTATGGGTACCTCTGCTGAGGGAGGAATCAAAAGATTTGCATGGCACAGAGCTGAGGGTTTCTGAGAAAGAGAATCCAAGATAAAACCAAAATGAAGAACCAGGAAAATTATGTGATCAAGGTATCAAACAAAAACAAAAAAGTAAGATAAGAACATCCACTTCTGGATAGATTGGAGAAATTTGTGTGTGACCAATTCTTCCCTCAAGAACAACTACAAACACTAAATAAAATATAAATGAACCTGTTTAAAGATATCAGACAGGGGTTGAATCAAAGAGGACAAGAATGGTTAAGTTTCTCAAATAAAGAGAATTTCAGAGAGATGAATCGATAAACATAGATGCAGTCACTTTTTCCCTGGGGATATTTGCAAATTCTAAGAGATTGGTAATTAAAGATTTTTATAACCTGATGGTACAAAGAAAAACAAGCAAAGATTTTCATGGTCGTTTGGGCTATAGAGACATAATTAAAAATGTGAGGGGCCTCAAGCACAGAACCCCTTGAGACTTTGCCAAGCTGTGCAGGCAAGAGATTGAAATATGAAGCAGAAAACGTCTGAAACAGAAAGTATCATATACTTATGGTACCTAAGAAATAAGAGAAAACTTTAGGACTTGCAAGTTAAGCCAAAAATCTGAAAATCAGAGAGGAATTTTTCACTGTTTCATAATGTGGAGGAACTAAAGATTAAATCCTGACACAGAGAGAGATCAATGATCTCACCAAGCATTCAGTTGAAAACCCTGAGGGACAAAACCTTAATAAGTAATAAGAACAAATCAAAGGTAGACTGAGCTTTACCAAAACTAAACATCAGCCTCACCTCAGTTCAATCCCTGATTTGCTTTAAGATGTGCTGTCTGGATTTCATTTACCAGAGGAAAGGGTGAACACACTGAGGAGAAAAGAAAAAGTCATTTGGAACCTATATAATTTTTATATACAATAACCGGCATTCAATTAAAAAATTTCTAGGGTGGTGACTGTGGCTTAGTGGGTGGGGCGCCGGCCCCAACTACCGAGGGTGGTGGGTTCAAACCTAGCCCCAGCCAATCCACAACAAAAAAGTAGCTGTGTGTTGTGGTGGGCACCTGTAGTCCCAGCTACTCGGGAGACTGAGGCAAGAGAGTCACCTAGGCCTAGGAGTTGGAGGTTGTTGTGAGCTGTGATGCCACAGCACTCTATGGAGGGTGATGAAGTTAAGACTCTGTCTCTGAAAAAAAAAAATTCTAGACATGCTGAGTCCACACCGTATTACTGAATACTGAGAGAAAAAGACATGCAATATAGACCCACACAGGTGACCTAGATATTATAACCATAACCGATATGATATAAACAAAAATCACACTTAAATAACTTGTGATAAAACTGTTGAAGATAAAGGCAAGACAAGTAAGAGAATCTAGGTATGTAGCAAAAGGCTATAAACAAGAAAGACCATATGAACAGAGGAAAAACAGAGGATGGATTACATGAATGAACCACTGGGTGGTACACTTGGCAGAGCATTTCAGAGATGGAAGTAAAAATTCTTAAGAATAAAGAGCTAGATCAGTGGTTCTCAACCTCCCTTATGCTGCGAACCTTTAATACAGTTCCTCATGTTGTGGTGACCCTCAACCATAAAATTATTTTTGTTGCTACTTCATAACAGTAATTTTGCTACTGTTATGAATCATAATGTAAATATTTGATATGCAGGATGTATTTAGGCAACCCCTGTGAAAGGATCCTTTGACCCCCAAAGGGGTTGTGACCCATAGGCTGAGAACTGCTGAGCTGGATAGATAAGCTTGAGCTTCACTTTCAGTTCACTTATGCTAAGAAGCCTAACAAGGATAAAATCATAAGCAATTTTTGCACCAATTAATTTTGTCATGAAGCAATTTTTGCTTTGTTATAGCCAACAAGTGAATTTATATAATAGATACAGATTGATATATCTTATAAATATTATAAATAGATAAGCAGACAGTGATCAGCAATGTGAAGAAAATATACAGGGTCACTGGACAGAGAATGACCAAGTCTGGGATTCTGTTAAGACACTGGAAGTTTGCCAAAGCACAAGGGCCAGTCAGGGTAATGTGGACACCATCACAGAGAGACTGCCTATGACTAGAATGGGCTGTGATGGTGCAGAAAACTTTACCTGCTACCCCAAATATATCTATCTGGCCATGAGGCAGTTCATATCCCTTATGCCTTTACGGGGCCCCACGAAAAGGCTGGTGAAAAGTTGGTTGATTGAATGAATAGATACATAGTTAATTCTAGTGATTTTGACACTAGATCCCTCTGATGAGACCTTAAGTCAGTATTTGTTTAAGCTAGTGAGCCAAACTGAGTATTCACTTTGATGAAGGCCTCCCTCCTATCAGACAAATGGTAGGGAACCTTAGTCTTGGCTGACTCCGAAGCCCAAGAAGCAAGTGTGCTAAGAGTACACAAAATTGTTTTTGTGCTACAGAGTCCAGATAGCCACTTTATTACAGCTAACCTCTAACTCACTTCTGACCCCCTGAAAAGGAAGTGGTTCCTTCCTTCCCCAACTACTCCAAGCACATATGCTTATATTCATCAGGGTTCTCAGGAGCCAGTAACAGAAACTGATTCTAGCTGATGTATTAGCAAGAGGCTTAGTAAAATGGCATTTTTATTTCACATCTCTGAGAAGGATGGAGAACCAAGCATGGAGGTGCTAGCCAGCCAGACACCACACAAAATTAAAGCACTGAATTTGTCTTGTGAAAACACCAGTGCTACTGCCAGTGGGCACAAACACAACTTACCCCAAATTGGAAGCTGGATTCTGCTGTCAGAACTGTCATGACAACACTTCAGCAACTGGATGGAGATGCCATCTCCACTCTCTTCCATCACTAGACTGTATTCTGTACATCCCTGTCTCTTTGAGTCACTTCTTCATCACCAAATACTGAAGTGGACATGTCTGATTGACAGAGTGCAAGTCACAAAGCTTTAGGAAAGACTACGAAAGTGATTGTGTGACATGTTCAGCTTCTATGATAGAAAGTGGCTTTACCCTACTAGGGTAGGAATCTCCTTGCAGACACAGGAAGGGGTTCAAATTCAAAGAAAGACAGATATCAACTACATTTGGGTAAAGACTCCCAAGAATAGAAGACCAGAGACACCCCCTGGTCCTGCTGGGGGATGAAGACATAGGACCCCAAGAAACAAAGCAAAGCAATTGCATTAAGATACAAAAGCAAGAGACAACAGGGGAGGGGCAAGATGGATGACAGGTACCAGCCTCCGACAAAAGCTCCTGTCCAGAGGGAAGGTTAAAGTCCAGAAAATACCCAACAAAGTTGAAGACTAGGAGCCCAGCTGAGAGAGAAGAGTGATATCTGCAGGACACCTCTGCTGAGGCATGTTGAACTCTTAGAAAGCAATCTACAGGTACATAATACATCCCAAAGGAAGAGTGCCTGTCCCCTCCCCCAAGAAAGTTGTGTTTTTCTCTTTGTTTTCTCTACATCTACTCCTGTAAGTTTCCTACAGGCAAGTGGTGAACTGAGGACCTATTATCTCACCCCACATGTGAGAGCTACAGGAATTGGGGTCTACTCACCTAGAGGGAACCTGCTGAGACTCTGAGTACCCTCTTGTCAGGCAGAAAAATTAAACTGACATTTTCACTGACATTTTGAATTTCCAGTCCACCCTTACCCTCTTGCCTGCAGAGACAGTGAGAGGAGGCCCAAGAGCAGCACTCACCAACCCCTGCGGGACCAAACACCCTGTCCCAGCCCTGCAGCCGGAGAACTGCTTGAGCTGTGCATTCCTGTTGGTGTGCAATAGGTGCGCACTTGCTGTTGGTGCTCCCTGCTCTGGGCACCCTCACAGGGTGACCCGAGGACTGATAGAGCCATGTGTTTCTGGCACCCCAGGTTCAATGGCCTGAGAACTGTGAGAGGACGGTCAGTTGAGAGGGAACCACATTGGAGCAATGGCACGCTGAGGTGAAGACCAGAAGCTGCAGCAGCAGGAACAATATGGCTCACACCCTTGAGGCTTTTCCAGACAGACACACCCTGTCTGTCCAGGAAACCAGAGGAAGCCAACATCTTCTCTGGTGGCAGCCACTGGCAGAACGATTTTGGGACAGTCTTCAAATGGTGAAAATTCAGCCTGGGGCAGAATCAGTGGCAAAACTCTGGTAAACTGAATAAACAGAGTAGATCAACTCCCCCAAGGAAGGATGGGGCAGATGCAATTGAAGATCCCATCCATAAACAGATGGCTGAGATGTCAAAAATCGAGTTCAGAATCTGGATAGCAAATCAGATCAACAGAAAGGAGGAAAGGAGGGAATTAGAATTTCAAATTATTCAAAAGATGTCTCAAGAACTCAATGATTTCAAAGATAAAATGACCAAAGACTTTGACACATTGAAGGAAGAGCTTGCAGCCCTCAAAGATCTGAAAAATATGGTAGAATCCCTCGGTAACAGAATGGAGCAGGAAGAAGAAAAGATCTCTGACATTGAAGACAAAGCTTTTGAATGCACCCAAGCACGTGAAGATGAAGAGAAATGGAGAGCAAAAAAGGATCACTCTCTCAGAGAGCTCTGGGATAATTCAAAGAAAACTAATATTCACCTTGTAGGAATCCCTGAAGGCGAAAGTTGCTTCACAAAATGCAGAGGTGCTTCTTCATGAAATTATGAAAGAGAACTTTCCAGACATGCCAAGAGATTCTGAAATTCAGATAGCAGACAGTTTCAGAACCCCAGCATGACTCAACCCAAACAAGTCATCCCCCAAGAACATCATAATTAACTTCACTAAAGTTAATATGAAAGAGAAAATTCTGAAAGCAGCTAGATGTAAGAAAACCATAACCCACAAGGAGAAGAATATTAGAATGACTGCACATCTCTCTGCTGAAATCTTTCAGGCTAGAAGAGGGTGGTCATTGACTTTTAATCTCCTAAAACAAAATAACTTTCAACCCAGGATCCTCTATTGAGCTAAACTGAGTTTCATTTATGATGGAGAAATTAAATACTTTAATGACATTCACATGTTGAAGAAATTTGCCATAACTAAACCAGTGCTCCAGGATATTCTCAGATCTATCCTCCATAATGACCAGCGCAATTCTCCACCACATAAGTAACCTCACTCAGAAAATTTTGATCAAATTCCACCTTCCACAGTGGTGAAAGGATTAAAGATGTCCACTGGATTTTCAAAAAACTCGATACCTAAAATTATACCAGGCTTATCAATATTCTCAATTAATGGGAATGGCTTAAATTGCCCTATAAAGAGGCACAGGCTGGCTAACTGGATACAAAAACTCAGGCCAGATATCTGTTGTATACAAGAATCTCATCTTACCTTAAAATATAGACTCGGGGTGAAGGGATGGTCATCTATATTCCAGGCAAATGGAAAGCAGAAAAAAGCAGGTGTTGCAATTTTATTCTCAAATACAATAGGCTATAAACCAACAAAAGTAAGCAAGGATAAGGATGGTTACTTTATATTTTTTAAGCGTAATACTCAATATGATGAGATTTCAATTATCAATATTTATGCACCCAACCAGAATGCACCTCAATTTATAAGGATACTCTAATAGGCATGAGCAACTTGATTTCTCCCAGCTCCATCATAGTTGGAGATTTCAATACTCCTTTGGCAGTATTGGATAGATCCTCCAACAAGAAGCTTCGTAAAGAAATTTTAGATTTAAACTTAAACATTCAGCATTTGGATTTAACAGACATCTACAGAACATTCCATCCTAACAAAACTGAATACACATTTTTCTCATCAGCCCACGGAACATACTCCAAAATCGACCACATCTTAGCTCACAAGTGTAACCTCAGCAAATTTAAAGGAATAGAAATTATTCCTTGAATAGAAGATTTCTTGAATCCTCTCATACCACCATGGAATAAAAGTTGAACTCAGTAACAACAGGAATCTGCAGACTCATACAAAAGCATGGAAGCTAAATAACCTTATGTTGAACATAGGTGGGTCAGAGATGAGATCAAGAAGGAAATTACCAAATTTTTAGAACAAAACAATAATGAAGATATGAGTTATCAGAACCTCTGGGACACTGCAAAGGTGGTCCTAAGAGGGAAATTTATAGCACTGCAAGCCTTACTCAAGAAAATGGAAAGAGAGGAAGTTAACAACCTAATGGGACATCTCAAGCAACTGGAAAAGGAAGAACACTCCAATCCCATACCCAGCAGAAGAAAAGAAATGACCAAAATTAGAGCAGAATTAAATGAAATCGAAAACAAAAGGATTATACAACAGATCAATAAATCAAAAAGTTTGTTTTTTGAAAAGGTCAATAAAATAGATAAACCTTTGGCCAACCTAACCAAGAAAAAAAAAGAATAAAATCTCTAATTGCATCAATTAGAAATGGTAAGATGAATTAACCATAGACCCCTCAAAAATTCAAAAAATCCTTAATGAATATTACAGGAAACTTTATTCTCAGAAATATGAAAATCTGAAGGAAATCAACCAATACTTGGAAACATGCCACCTTCCAAGACTTAGCCAGAAGGAAGGGGAAATGTTGAACAGGCCCATATCAAGTTCTGAAATAGCATCAACTATACAAAATCTCCCTAAAAAGAAAAGCCTAGGACCAGATGGCTTCATGTCAGAATTCTACCAAACCTTTAAAGAAGAACTAATATCTATACTACTTAACCTTTTCCAAAATATAGAAAAAGAAGGAATACTACCCAACACATTCTATGAAGCAAACATCACCTTGATACCCAAACCAGGAAAAGACCCAACAAGAAAAGAAAATTATAGACCAATATCACTAATGAATATTGATGTTAAAATATTCAACAAGATCCTAACAAACAGAATCCAGCAACACATCAAACAAATTATACACCACAACCAAACTATACACCATGACCAAGGATCTCAAGGATGGTTCAACATATGTAACTCTATAAATATAATTCATCACATAAGCAAATTAAAAAATAAAGACCATATGATTCTCTCAATTGATGCAGAAAAAGATTTTGATAATATCCAGCATCCATTTGTGATCAGAACACTTAAGAAAATTGGCATAGAAGGGACATTTCTCAAATTGATAGAGGCCATCTACAACAAACCCCCAGGCAATATCATATTGAATGGAGTTAAATTGAAATCATTTCCACTCAGATCAGGAACCAGGCAAAGTTGCCCATTGTCTCCCTTGCTCTTTAACATTGTAATGGAAATTTTAGCCATCGCAATTAGGGAAGAAAAGGCAATCAAGGGTATCCATATCGGATCAGAAGAGATTAAACTTTCACTCTTTGCAGATGATATGATTGTATACCTGGAAAACACCAGAGATTCTACTACAGAATTCCTAGAAGTGATCAAGGAATACAGCAGCATCTCAGGTTACAAAATCAACACTCATAAATCGGTAGCCTTTACATATACCAACAACAGTCAATCTGAAAAAATAGTCAAGAACTCTATTTCGTTTACAGTAGTGCCAAAGAAGATGAAATATCTAGGAGTTTACCTAACAAAGGATGTGAAACATCTCTATAAAGAGAACTATGAAATGCTAAGAAAAGAAATAGCTGAAAATGTTAACCAATGGAAAAACATACCATGCTCATGGCTGGGAAGAATTAACATTGTTAAAAGGTCCATACTACCCAAAGCAATATATAATTTTAATGCAATCCCTATTAAAGTTCCATTGTCATACTTTATAGATCTCAAAAACTATAATATTTCGTTTTATATGGAATCAGAAAAAAACTCAAATAGCCGAGACATTACTCAAAAATAAAAACAAAGCAGGAGGAATCATGCTACCAGACATGAAACGATACTATAAATTCATAGTGATCAAAACAGCATGGTATTGGCACAAAAACAGAGAGGTAGATGTATGGAACAGAATAGAGAACCAAGAGATGAACCCAGCTACTTACCGCTATATGATCTTTGACAATCTAATTAAAAACATTGAATGGGGAAAAGATTTCCTATTTAACAAATGGTGCTGGGCAAACTGGCTGGCGACCTGCAGAAGACTGAAACTGGATCCACACCTTTCACCACTAACTAAGATAGACTCTCACTGGATTAAAGATTCAAACTTAAGACATGAAACTATAAAAATACTAGAAGAAAGTAGAGGGAAAACGTTTGAGGGCAGAAATTTTATGAGGAGGACCCCCTGGGCAATTGAAGCAACATCAAAAATACACTACTGGGACTTCATCAAATTAAAAAGCTTATTCACAGCCCAAAGCACAGTAAGTAAAGCAAGTAGACAGCCCTCAGAATGGGAGAAGATATTTACTGGTTATATCTCCGACAAAGGTTTAGGTTCAGAAGGTTCAGAATCCAGAGAACTCAAATGGATTAACAAGAAGAGAACAAGTGATCCCATCTCAGGTGGGCAAGGGAATTGAAGAGAAACTTCTCTGAAGAAGACAGGTGCATGGCCTACAGATATATTAAAAAATGCTCACCATCAGAGAAATGCAAATCAAAACTACTTTGAGATATCATCTAACTCCAGTAAGATTAGTCCATATCCCAAAATCACAGATGCTGGTATGGTTGTGGAGAAAAGGGAACACTTCTACACTGCTTGTGGGATTGCAAACTAATACATTCCTTTTGGAAAGATATCTGGAGATCACTTAGAGAACTAAAAATAGAGCAGCCATTTGATCCTATAATTCCTCTACTAGGTGTATATCCAGAAGACCAAAAATTACACTACAATAAAGGTATTTGTACCAGAATGTTCATTGCAACCCAATTCATAATTGCTAGGTCATGGAAGAAGCCCAGTGCCCATCGATCCAATCCATGAATGGATCAATAAATTGTGGTATATGTACACCATGGAATACTATGCAGCCATGAAGAAAGATGGAGACTTTCCCTCTTCATGTTTACATGGATGAAGCTGAAAAATATTCTTCTTAGCAAAGTATCTCAAGAATGGAAGAAAAAGTATCCAATGTACTCAGCCCTAATATGAAACTAATTTATAGCTTTCATAGGAAAGCTATAACCCAATTTTAGCCCAAGAATATGGGGAAAGGGGAGAGGGAGGAGGGAGAGAGAAGGGTTGGAGGAAGGGTGATTGGTGGGATCACGCCTATGGTTCATCCAATAAGGGTACATGTGAATCTTTCTAAATGTAGAATATAAAAGTCTTAACACAATAACTAAGACAATGACATGAAGGCTATATTAATCATTTGGATGAGAGTATTTCAAATTGTATTTAGAAAGAGCACACTGTACCCCATGATAGTATTAATGCACATAGCTATTAGTTATTACAAAAATTATAATAATAAAAGATACAAAAGCAAGGCACAGAGCTGCAGGTCCAAAGAGTGTTCCACAATCCAGCTTTACCAGTAGCACTGGTATTTTGGTCTCTACGCTTTGGGCTCATGTGTCTGAATTATTGGTTGGTTCAGCACTTGGGAGAGGAATTTTATTTACTGGCCCATAATTCCCCCAACATATGCTGTTGGGATTTGTTTTTCTGACACAGTTCTAAGTCTCTGTGTTTAACCAACTCTGTCTTAAATAAGCAAATTTACATGAAGCACTGACTCTATGCTAGGTGTGCTGCCAAAAACTTCACATGGATCGTCTCATTGAATCTACATCATAATCCTGATGACAGAGAAAATGAGACCCTAATTGATAAAATAAGTTGCTCAAGATCATAAAACTAGTGAGTGGTGGAGCCTGTCTTTTTTTGCAATGTTAGCCCCTATCCGTTTCTATTAGGATAATGTCTTCCATCAAGTGAAAGTTCTTTGCCATTGAGATCTTTAACATAACTTTGTAATTTTCAGCTCTGGTTTCTTGCCTCTTGCTTTCCATTTTACTACACTAGGAAGATTCTTACTTCTCTATTTTCAAGTACTTGGTGAGGGAGTTAGCTGGTAGGTAAAAGGAAAGACCTTGTGTTTGTTCCCATATACTGCATACTAACTACACGGCCAAGGCAAGACATCGTCTTGCCCATTTTCCAGATGAGAAGACTGGACCCACAATCCCAGCAGGTGTAAGTGGTAAAGGAGGATGCTGATGCCAGCACTCTTTCACCTAACTGCACCTCTGCTGAGGAATAGCAAATAGATTGCAATTTGTACGCTCTATCTGATTAACTGGTGTATTCAGTGGTCCTGCTGGGGGATGAAAATATTGGACCTTAAGAAACAAAGCAAAGCCATTGCATTAAGATACAAAAGCAATGCACAGAGCTGCAGGTCCAAAGGGTGTTCCACAATCCAGCTTTATCAGTAGCACTGGTATTTTGGTCTCTAAGCTTTGGGCTCATGTGTCTGAATTATTGGTTGGTTTATTCTGTGGCTGTTGTCACAAAATATCACAAATTTAGTGGCTTGAACACCACATTACTTTACTATTTTATCCTTTATCTTACGATTCTTTAGTTGCAAAGCCAAAACGTGTGTGTGGGGAGGTGGACATTGTTCTGCCTAAAATAGCTGGTCATGGCTGCGTTAAGAAAGATTATGAGGCTATGTGTGTGCTCATCAGGAAAGATAACTTTGGTCAATGAGCAAGGTCTTCCGTGAATTCAGAAGGAAATCCCATGTACCTTCTATTACACCAGGGGTGCAGGCTACAGAAAAGGGGAGTGTCAAGTTACCTACTAATAAGAGGGGTGACCACCCAAAGCCCTAGCTGGAAGAGAGTGCTCCAAGGGTCTGCCTGCCTCCAGACTCTTGTAGTCCTTCTCTTCCTAAAGCTGAAGCTATTTGGCCCTCGCTGGCGAGCTGAGCCCGTCCAGGCTGTATCTTCTAAATGCCCACCTAGCAGTAGCCCCCAGCCTGGCACAGCTCTTTCATGATGGGATATAGCACTACAGGATACAGGCAGATCTGAAAGGCTTACCTGTTGGATAGGGAGACACACCGGCCAACAAATTGCCATGACAGGTAAAATTATATCACGTTCCAGGCCTTGTCCTGTGCTTTCTACCTCCATGACCATGCTTGAGTTGCCTAAAATGCTCTTCCTTCTTCTGCTGCCTCAAGCCCACTCATTCTTCAAACACCACCTCCTCTTTGATCCTTCCTAGATGGAAGAAAACCTCTTTTCTCATTGTTCTTTCATTTTTGACATACCTGAGACCACGGATGCTCACATACTCCACAAATACTTGACAAACACAAATGATCAAGCTAAATGTTCATAGGTGTGCAAAATCATGGTGATTATATACACATTTAAGAGCTTATGCATGAAGTATTATCTTGTTCACTATTAATGGACCAACATACCTGCTTCCCCTCCAATACCACACAAAACATACCAAGACAGAAAAAAAAATACCAAGATGTTAGTCAGAAATATAGCTTTATTATAATATTTCATAATCTAAAAACTTTTTTAAATTCTGGGAACAGAATATTCCAACTTCTGTACAACTCACTGGCCCTGCAGAATACTGGAAAACAGTGTCTAAGCAATCTGAACTCTGCACATAAGGATCTATAACCTAGTTTGACAAAGAAAAAGAAAGAACAGTCCAAATGAAGATTTCCTCCCTACAAAACAAATGATAAAATTAGATCTATTCTTCACTTTAACCTTGAACGTGTTTTCCCAGAAACTTTGGTGATTTGTTCAAAAAAGCAACTGCCCTACCTCTAAGGTTGACTGCCCATGTGGACAAAGAAAATATTTTAAAATAAGACACAAATAGGACACGGCACCCAGCTCAGGCCATGGTATATAATTGGGAGTATCCTTCTGAGCGAGCCAGCTCCCATATTTCAACAGTAAATTTATGTCTCTAAGGAGGCACAATGCATATAATACATTTCCTTATATTGGGTGGGGTATTAAAACTTAGTGGGAACTTAAAAATGTTTTAATATAATAAATATGAAAATAATTTTTTGTATGTAATATAGATACAGTTGTATGATACTATGTTGCTTTCTGGAGATCACTGGGTACCACTGTCAAAGAGCGCTGCCATGCCCTCTAGGCATGTTAAATGGAAATAAGAAATGTTAGTTACTTTAAATAAAACAGGAACAAAACTCTGTCTATACTATCTTTAAAAACAAGTTGTTGTCATTGCATACATATTACGGGACAAAGAGCATGCAATACGACGTACAAGTCATGTTTTTAGTATGTAAAAGGCAAAAGTGCAATCATGGTATAAGCGTCAATAATAAATAAATCTGGAGGTGGTTAATTCTCCAAATAAATAATGATAACATTACAATTTTTACAGTGCTAGCCTAAACAGTGATATTCACAGCAGTGTTTCTTCTTCCCACTTGATAGCCGCCTATACATCACATGAATGGTCCATCCCCAGAGGCCAAAAGTCAAAGTGACCATTCAAAAATCAACATTTTACTATGATAAGTTCAAAATATTTGTATAATAAGTTACACTTTTCAATTGACTGGCATTTTAAGTAACTGCTTAAGTATCTATTTTTAATGCACTGCTAATCTGATGCTTATTTGCAACAACAATCATAATTCTACTAATGTTAATTAGGTTATAGTTTTACTTTTTAAATTAAGAGAAGTCAATTTACAGAACCCAAGTATATAGTTTAAAAACCACTCACCACAAGCACACACTTTCTCCATGAGTATTTAAAAATAAATTAATATGCTTGACATATATATTATGTTATATATATATAATATATATATGTATACATTATTTGTGGATAAAATTATTCTCGTTTCCAGAAGGAGGTCAGCACTTTTGAACTCTGTATAAAATCTGATGACATTGTTAAATTTAAGGGAAAAAATAACCTGGTAATTTATTCTTGAGGGAAATCATACAGCAGGAATTTCTTAACAGAACTTTGCGGAAACCAAGGCCATCTTAGGGCAGCAGGGAGGACCGTGTCAGTCGCCGGCTCCCACGTGCACGGCTTATTTCGGCAATTACTTTAGAACGTACAGTGAACACTCCAGATACCTGGATGAAAGGTAAGAATGTGTATTTTAGTCATGAAAGAGCAAAAGCAGCAGGAGGCAAAGTGAGCTGCCGAGTGGAAAAGGTAAGCCAGGGGAGATAAAGTCAAGTCCACAGCTGAGAGAGCCAGCTGCTGACACTGCCAGGGAAGGCGCTTCTAGGAAAGTGCCAAATAACAGCTACAGAGCTTCCGGAATGGTGGTGCAGCCCCACGTGCGCGATCCGCTGGCACTCTAACCAGCGGATGCTGCAGTAATGCTGGGAACTGTCCTCCCCGGCCATCGTGGCTGAAGCAGCTGCTAAGATAGAGGCTGGTGGCACAGTCGAAGGATGGAAAATAGCCAAAAAGACAGCAGAGGTGTGCCCAAATCTGAATAAACATGCATTTAGGGCACCAAAAAACCCCCCTCAATTAAACTAGAAAACTGTCCGTTGAAATGAGAGCTGAAGTCTGACTGAACAAGTCTTTTTAGCAACCCAAAGATGGAAATCTTGACTAACCAGAATCCTTAGAGCAGTGGTTCTCAACCTTCCTAATGCCGCGACTCTTTAATACAGTTCCTCATGTTGTGGTGACCCCCAACCATAAAATTATTTTCATTGCCACTTCATAACTGTAATTTTGCTACTGTTATGAATTGTAATGTAAATATCTGATATGCAGAATATATTTTTATTGTTACAAAGGGGTTGCAACCCACAGGTTGAGAACCGCTGCCTTAGAGGATTTCCAATTAACTGAGGGGATGGCTAAAAACGAATGCAAATATTTTCATTTCACTGCTGTTAACAGAACTTTACACTCTGATTCCTTGCCTCACAGTTAAGAGAGCAGTGGGCACAGATGAATTTTCTCCCAATGCCTGACATCTTGTGTGGCCTTGATCCTGAGAAGTAATGACCACTGCATAGAGGCCCAGGTGCCAAAACCACTGGAGACTGGGCCAATTATTTTAGGAGCTGGATCTTAGTTTTATTAAAACCTTCATTTTTTCAATTCTTTCTAAAATTTGCAAGCTTCTAAAAGGGGGTTCTAATAAAATTCTGGCTCACCAAGTTTACCATGTGTTAAATTCCAGTTAATTGAGGTGCTTGCATGTGTTATGCCCTTTGCTACTCCAATGTGTCCTACCATGGGACACTAGTGTTGGCCCCAGGACAACACTCCGCAATGCCTGGCGATGACGGTCCAGAGCCACCCACCCTTTTAGATGATGTTCACAATAGCTGTTGGCTTTTTTTTAGCCATTTTGGGCCTGATGTTGCCTTTCCGGCTGAACCCCAGAAGCTCCCCTTTCTTTGGCGGTCTGCAGAATTCTCTTGAGGACTCGGCCTGCTCGTGAATGGACTTGGTAGGCTGCATGCTGACTCTGTCATCCTTGGCTTTTTTCAGGTAGTTCCTTCCCTTTGGGTGGAAATGGGTCTTGAGATCAGGGTGGTTACACGCCGAATGTGGGTATCCTCGGCTTCTACAGATAGTTGGGTAGGGATGGAAGAGAGATGAGCAGAAGAAAAGATTTTTTTACAACCTTAAAAGGATAATAGCCACTCATAGCACAACTACTCCTACATACTACAGTGGTGACCATACTGCCACTAAAACAATATATATTGGTATTTTTCTTCCACAAAAGCCCTTGGCCTCCCATGAAATGATCACATGATACTAAATTCTCAGGGAGATAATACATGTACTAGTCCTATTTTCCAGTGATACAACTGAGGCACAGGTTTCAGTGAGAACCCCAAATAATATGTATAACTGGTCTATGGAGAAGAAGGACCAGTACCGATCTCTTGACACAGACAAATCTACTGTGCAGATATTATCAAGTATATGACTCATAGTATAAACTTCCATAATGCAGTATAAATATAATACAGTAAGAGTCCTATACAGCTATATGACCACACTATACTTCAAGAAAGTTATACTATATAAGATTATTAAAAAAGTACTCTAGTACTATCACAGTGCCATATGCTATTAGCACATTTGAAAGGTAAAGAAAAATTACAATCACATCAATATTTTATGAAGTTCAGTAAAATTTATGAGGCCTTGGGCCAATGGCCACCTAATTTTGCACCCAAGTCTCCCAAACCCATTTATATTATAGACCGCATATAAAATACAAAAGAAAAACATTCAATATGAACATTATCAAATGGTAACAGTAAAAAAAAAAGATATACATACAGGCATTTGGGTTTCCTATTTGAGGAGATATCTGTAAGCTAAAAGAAAACAAATAAGAAAAAGAAAATTACTTCACTTGAACGATGGACTTGATTTTAAAAATCTTTCTTGGACCATACCTATGGTGCACATTGCAAGGGTACATGTCAACTCTATTAAGTGTAGAGTATAAATGTCTTCCCACAATAATTAAGTGAAGCAAAGGCTATGTTAACCACTTTGATGTAAGCACTCCAAACTGTATATAAAATCAGCACATTGTACCCCATAAAGGCATTAATGTATAAAAAAAATGATTTAAATTAAAAAACAAATTTTGGCATTCAAAAAAAAATCTTTCTTGTATTTTAAAGAAATGGAATTCACATTAAGGAAGTCAGGAACCATTACTGGTGGCATTATCGGAGGTGCCATCCATGACACTGGCCCAGATGAAGGTCTCATTCTTAGACTCGGCTTACTCAGGCAGCCTCTGTGGCCACATGCTCTGAGATTTCTGAGTAGTCTATGTCAGAAGATCTCAAAAATGTCAAAAAGTCAAAGAGCCCCCAATAGAGCAACATTTGAAGAAACAATCTAGGCTAGCTAATCTAGTATAGCTATGGATGGGTACAATGCATCAACTAAAGGTAAAATGGGCATAAAATGTTTATTGCCTAAAATATATCATTTCTAAAATGATAACCCCATACCTGTCCCTGAGGCCAACTATCGCTGAGATTGTTTTCCCCTCCTAAGAATTCATGCAATAAAGTATCTGCATGCACTTTTGTGGCTGAGCTCAGAACGCCCTTATTTATAGAACAAATTGATAATTATCATTTTGTGATCCAGATGTCACCATCCAGTTTAAAGGCAAACCCAGCATATTCTCAGCCTTCATGCAGCTTTCACTAGAAGTGGTGTCACATCAGCAGGCAGGAGAGAAATATGGAGAGGAAGAAAAGATGGAGAAAGGACCAACTTGGTGTTTAGGCACTGAGGAGAGGAAATATGGAGAGGAAAGAAAATATGGAGAAAGGACCTACTTGGTGTTTGGGCACTGTGGCCAACGCATGTCCGTGCTACATACTAAAGTAACCTGAGAAACAGCATCTCTCTCCATTCTTCTGTCTGCAGCGAACCACAAAGAAGGTTCCTTGCAAAAACCTGTGAGGTTCATAGCCCCAAGAAGGCAAAATAAGATTCTTGCTTCTATCTCTTGAGATCAGCAATATTTTGACCTTGTTCATGCTGGCTGATTGGGTATGAAATTAGTAAATTGTAATAGAAGAAGGCATCACCCTGACATGAGGTTCCTAAGGCTATGCAACATACTGTACAAAGAAGGTGGGACAGCTGGCGCTGACTCAGGCAAATGCTAGGCTGGGGACCTCGAATGCATCAGCATTCCCACCTTTTTGCTCCCTAACCCACAATCACCAATTAGGATTTTTCAGCCATGCTGCGTGAATGAACTTTAATCAATGAGTAAATTATAAAAAATGCACAGGATTTTTCTCTCTTTAAATCTTTCCTCCTCTTTATTAAAAAATTATTCAGGCATAACAAAATGTGTTCACTTGACTGTATGCCTATGAGCAACAGTCTAATATTAATCTATACTGTTAGATACATAGTGCCCTTAGGAATTTTATGCAAAATTGAAAGATAAGAAAGGGGGAGATGGAGAGAATGAATGAATATGTGGATATCTATGAAATGTTCAGAGGGGTCCCTAACTTCAACAATATTCTAACTACAACCTTAGCACCTATGTAGAACCCTGCAGGGACCCCAAGATATGAGAGGAATTTACTATGTCTTGTGGAGAGAGAACTGCATAAATGAAGAGGGGTGAAGGAGGGCCAGGAACCTCACATGCACATGCAGTTACTATGAATGGTACATGACTGTGGACCACACACCAGGTTGAATACTGACCATACAAGCAGAATTAGCCCTCAAAATAGCCTCACGAGGTAAGCATTATCATTCCAATTTTGCGGATTTGAAAACCAAGGCAGCAAATTTAAGTACCTGGTTTGAAGCCTCAGTGCTCTACCAGTGTTAGGGCTGAACTTCAAACCCAAATTAGCCGACTCCATGCCCGAGCAAGCCTTCGCTCTGTCCTGCCTCCCTAAAAAGCATGTGTTTGAGTGTATAAATATGGCATGTGCAAGGAAGAGTGTACACAGTCAGTTAAGTGAAAGTGATGGCTAGATTGGAATTTCTCCAAACATCCTAGGAAGAGAAATGGGGTGGAGGTGGGCCTTGTTATCACAGCCAACACAGAATTCCCTCAGCTCTACCTCCAGAGAACACAAGAGGCCACTGCTCCTCCTGGACCACTCAGCCCATGCACCTACCTCCATTTAGTTCTAGTCTAGCTCCTTTCGCTTCTTTTTGTTTAGGAAAAGGTGGACATTAAGATGGGGACCAAGAGAGTCTTTGATCAGGGTTCCAGGTTGGAAAAATATAAAGAGCCTCATAATTGAAAGCCAACCTGAGAAAACGTTGAATATCCTTTATTTAAAATGCTTGGGACCAGAAGCAGAAATGTCCCAGATCTGGCAATATTTGCAATCTACTTGTAATTCTAATCTGGAAATCCAAAATCTGAAATGCTCTGATGGAGCATCTCCTTTGATCATGACCCTGGAAGCACTCAAACAGTTCCAGACTTTGGGGCATTTAGAATTTCCAATCTTGGAATTAGGGATGTTCAACCTATACATTCATCTGTAAAATGAGAAGCCACGTGTTTGATATAATCAAAGTGCTAAATGTGGCCTCCCAGGCTATCTGTGGCTATAAATACAAAGAATAACTAGAAAGCTTTCAACAGGAAAAGCTTTGAATAACATCTTTGGTAACCTATTTGGTCCAGTTTAGTAAAGGTGTCAGAGCGCCCAGAATCCCAGCTTATGGAGCTTCCGACTCACTTGGGCTAGGTTCTTCTAGGTCCCAGCACACTGCAGGCTGCAGGGGAGCAGGGCATTGTGACCTCACTCCCCTGTGCCCTCTGCCTGCACACCTGAGCTGTTGGGAAAGCCATCCCCAGACCTGCCTCTCACCCTCTCCACTCAGGCTGCTGCAAAAACTACCCATCTTCCTCCCTCTCTCCTCTTCTTTTTTCTCATGACCACCTCTAGAGAGCAGTGTAATTCCTACATGGATATGTAAGGTGCCTCTTTCTAAGGTGAGTTTTTAACATTTAGATTCTTTTGTGCTATGGAAAAATTTCCTTCCCCTCATCTTTAGTGCCTTTTCTGCAATAATGTTTTGGCATCTGCATCTTTCCCTCAATCCCCTTGAGCATTTATGCTCTTTTTCACCTGGCCGATTTCTAAAAATATAACATGCTTACTCAGATATTTTATCTTTATGCTCTGCAAAATGTTGTCGCATGAGACACAAAGTGACCTACTCTCCCATCTGTCAAAACCACTCACAGAACTGCTCAAATGGAAGGTCATGAAACAGCGTGGATAATCTGATTTTCAGCATTGCCTTTATGTCCTGTAGGTTGCTCAATTAGGACTAGCAGTTAATTCACTTAACGCAAATGTATTGGTGGCACAGTGCTCACTGGGCGCTGAGGAAACTGCTGTGAGGGTCCCTCTCTCAGTAAGGAGGAAACACAACATGAGTAAACAGAGGAAGGTAATTTCAAGTAGTGATAACTACCACGGGGTGGGTATCCCTAAACCTCAAATCCAAAGGGCTCCAAAACCGGAAACTTTTTCACAGCCAACATGACACTCAAAGGAAGTGCTCACTGGGACATTTCAGATCTAGGATTTTGGATTAGGGATGCTGAACCAGTAAACAGAATGCAAATATTCTAATATGCAAAAGAATCTGAAACCCAAAACATTTCTGGTCCTCACATTTCCAATAAGGGATACTCGACCTGGACCTGTATTACAATGAAGTAGACTCAGTAACAAGGAAAATGAACTACAGGGTCTGCAGACTGTCATATAATGTGGCACATGATGCTCCAAAGAACAATTTAGAGTACTGCACGTAGTACGAGGGGAAAATACGGCTGCCCAGTTCTTTTAAAAATCATACAACTGATTCATGGTCTTCGCAGGGGAATGTATGTTCTCTCCCTCCGACCACCAGACAGTTCTCACTACAGCCTGATCATGCCCCACTCAAACACAGCTCTTGTTTCTAAATTCCTTCTTATAATCTAACTCGCTTTCTTTCATCTGAATTAGTCAATTCTTCCCAATTCTTCCTTAGGTAGAGCAAATCTACTGATAAATAAGTTGACCACCTATGGGACTGTAACAAAATGGTCAACATACAGAGGTGGTCAACGTAAGGAAGCAGGGCTAGTGTACTGATATGGACATGTGGTGCATGTCCAGTCTACGAAAATCAGGTCAACTTCAGGAGGTGGTCAGCGTAGGAAGGTGGTCAACTATGGAGGTCCTGTATTTACTATATTCCTGCCATATTTGTATGTATGTATGTGCATATTTTCTGTGTATGTATGTGTATTTATGTGTGTGTGTATATATATATATGCCTACACATGTGTTATGTGTGTGTGCACACATAAATACAGTCATGTGCTGCATGATGACATTTTAGTCAACAAGAGACCACATATACAATGGTGGCTACCAAAGATTATGATGGAACTGAAAAATTTCTTATCATCTACTGACGTCGTAGCCATCATATCATCATAACACAATGTATTACCCACATGTCTGTGATGATGCCAGTATAACCAAGCCTACTGAGCTGCTAGTATAAAAGCAGAACACATACAGTCATGACAGTACATAATATTTGATAATAATAAGCACCCACATTACTATGTATGTACTATACTATACTTTTTATCATTATTTTAGTATGTACTCTTACTTATTAAAAAAACACATTAACTGTGGAACAGCCTTAGGAAGGTCCTTCAGGAGACAGTCTAGAAGAAGGCATTGTTATCGTAGGAGATGACGGCGCCACGTGTGCTACTGACCCTGAAGGCCTTCCAGGGGGACAAGAGGTGGAGGTAGAAGACAGTGACACTGATGGTCCTGACCCTGTGTAGGCCTATGCTAACGTGAGTGTTTGTGTCAGTCGTCAACAAAAATGTGTAAAAAGTAAAAAAATAAATAAGTAAAGTTAAAAATACAGAAAAGCTTATATAGTAAAGATCTAAAGAAAAAAATATCTTTCTACTGCTGTAGAATATTCATGGTTTAAGATAAGTGTTACTAAAAAGTCAAAAAGTTAAAAAAATTAAAAGCTTACTGTAAAATACAAACATTACAGTAAGCTAAGTTTGTTATTGAAAGAAAATATTTTAAAAATTAATTTAGTGTAGCCTAATTGTATAGTGTTCATAAAGTCCACAGTACGGTACAGTAACATCCTAACTAACACTAACCACTCACTCACTGACTCACCCAGAGAAATCTCCAGTCCTGCAAGCTCCATTCATGGTAGTGCCCTATTCAGGGCTACCATTTTCCATCTTTTATACTACATTTTTACTGTTCCTTTTCTATAGTTAGGTATGTATAGATGCACAAATACCATTGGGTTACAATTGCCTGCAGTACTCAGTACAGTAATATGCTGTACGGGTCTGCCTAGGAGCAACAGGCTGTACCATACAGCCCAGGTGTGCAGTAGGCTCCACCATCCGGGTGGGTGTAAGTGCCCTCTTGATGTGCACACAAGACCTAACCATGCATTTTTGGAGTGTGTCCCATCCTCAAACATCATGATATATATAACTTGGTGTGTACATAGCTGATAAGAAGAGCTGATTGCATGATTTGGCGTGCTGAGAAATAAAGACTGGCTGTTCAACCTTCAAGCTGAAAAAATAAATTGGGCAGAGGAAGTGAGCAAAAAATATTTAAAAAGAAAGGACTCCTGGGTCTTCTTTCTTATTCATTGCCTCCTGTTGTTTTCTGTCTTTGAAATTCTTCTTGGTTTAGCACAGGAGGATTTCATATTTTCCTTAGCTGTGGGTGACTTATACTCCTAAATACTCAAAGTGTTAATGCTACATTTTAATTTTAGAGTTCCCAGCCATCAAAGACAGAGGATGATCAGAGAGCACTGATCCGACACCTTCATCTTACAGAAGGGTGACAGGCCCAGGAAGACAACCTGTCCTGTCCAGGCAGAAGCCAGATGCACATCTGGGTTCCATGACCTCATGCCACAAGCCTCCCTGAAGAGAGAGCAAGATGGGAGCAGGCAGGAAAGGGGTCGAGACTGTCCCTGCAGCCACAGCTGGTCAAGACTGGATAGTCCCAGGGTTTCCCAAGGAGACAAAGGGTCACGTTGTGAGGAGATAGCTCCTCCTCAGGAGGGGAACAGGCCACGGGCAGCCACTCAGGAAATAATACATACTGCACATGGATGAGACTGCACTGAATACAGAAACAGAAGCCTCATATATGTAAACACATTTTTTTTCTTCCTTCCAGTCTACATTTGTTCCAGAAATTCTGGGGCTTGCACCTCTGTGCTGCTCCAAGACGCAGTGTACATTATTACAGCAAGTGCCGTGTAGGAGTTCTTCCTTTTTCTTTCCTCCCTCCTTTTCTCTTTGTCCTGTTTTCCTTCTTTTATCTACTTGCTTTTCATCTAATTCCTTCTTTTGGATTATTCGTTTTGTTGCTGAATCATGTTTCTTTTTAAGCTCAGCCACTAATAGCAACCTTGCTAATCTTTTGGTCAGCATTAATGTTTCCTATTTTTCTTTTCCTTATAATAAAGTCCACGGCTGGAGGTGTGGGGAGTAAAAGAATAATTTCTAAATCTTCTGAGAAAGAGGTAAGTATGAATAAAGTTTAATAAATAATGAAAATGTTATAAATAAACCACTCTGGAGTATCAGAAATCCTCCTCTGGTTTTGTTGTTTATACTATCAAGGACATAGTAGAGAGGGCAAACAGGACCCACCAAATGCCCTCACCTAGAGCGTGATTGTTTATACCCTCCTTGCTCTTCCAAAGAGAACAGGCAGTCTTGATCAAGACATTTACAGGATCTTTATCTACATCCAGGGTTCTCATCCAAGCTCTGAGAATGTCTAAGCCCCTGAAATTACATGTAAAATGATATGCAGATATCTATAAGAGAACTATCACCTGTGACTTTTTCTATCTTTCTGAAATCTACCTAAAGAATTTTAACCCAGAGAGACTGTTAAATAGTGTTTTCCTCCCTACTAAGCAGGGGGAAGGATATGTAGATGGATCCTGCTTTACTGAGACAGGCCAATTTCATAAGATTCTCTTAGAGTTCCAATATAGGATAACAACTTCTGACCTCCTTGAACATCAAGGCTGGGACAAATAATTTCTCTGGATACTTCAAACTCTTTTATTTTACAAATATAAAAACACATCTACCAACTCAGCATGGTAGAGTGTCTCTGGAGACTGGAAACTGTGTGCCCAGGATTTAGCTTATTCCAGGTACCTTGGACTCACTGGTATCCCTTCCACCACATGATAGGCATGGACTGGGAGGCACTTTCAAGTGATGTCTAAAGAGTCCCCACAAGCCACCCTGCTCCCTTCTCCTCTGTCTTCAGCCCACAGCCCACTCTCATCACACACAGGGACCTCACAACGTGGTGGCTGGACTAGTGTGACTCACCACGTGCCCGCTGAGGTCACAGCCGAAGCCAGAGGCCTGCTGGCTTTGATAGTACTCTAGCTGTTTCTCCGCCAGTTCCACACGTTGCAACAGATTCTCAATAAAGTCCTGGAGCCGAGCTTTCCCTTGAACCTCCTTCTCAGCCGCTGCTTCCAGGAAATGGTTGAAGGTAACAACTTCTCTGCAAGGCAACAATGTCAGAACACAAAATGGGGAAATGAGACAGGAATTCATTCATTCAACACATGTTTACTGGGGACCTGTTATGTGTCAGTTACCATCCTAAGCAGCATGGTCACAGCACAACAAAAACAATAAAAATCACATCCTAGTGATAGTTGAAGACATTTTATTTTATTTATTTATTTTAGCCAGAGTCTCACTATATTGCCCTTGATAGAGTACCATGGTGTCACAGCTCACAGCAACCTCAAACTCTTGGGCTTAAGCGATTCTCTTGCCTCAGCCTTCAAGTAGCTGGGACTACAGGCACCCACCACAACACCCAGTTATTTTGTTGTTGTTGTTGTTGTTGTTTAGCAGGCTCAGGCTGGGTTTGAACCTGTCAACCCCTATGTTTGTGGCCAGTGCCCTAACCACTGAGCTATGGGCATCAAGCTGACAGACTACATTTTATTGAGGGAGACAATCACTATAAAATATACAAATACAGTAGAACCTCTCTAAGTTGACCACCCAAGGGACTGTAACAGACTGGCCAATATACGGAGGTGGTCAATATAAAGAACTAGGCCTACTGTACTGACATGGACACGTGGTACATCGCCAGTCTATACAAAGTAGGTCAACTTAAGGAGATGGTCAATGCCAAGAGATGGTCAACTAGCAAGGTTCTACTGTATATATGTCAGGTATATAAGTGATAAGACCTAGGAAAACTGAAGCTAGTACAAGGGGACAGAGTCACAGAGTAAAGGAAGGGGTGGGTAGTATTTCAGAAGGGAAAATGAGAGGTAACATTTTGGATTGGGTAACATTTGAACAGAGACCTGCAGAAAGCCCTGAGGAATGAGCCACACAGATCTGGAAAGAGCAAACCAGGGGCATGCAGATGGGTCTGAGGCATAGTAAGGAGGTCTGCATGGAGAAAAGGCCAAGGTAGGGCCCCACTGGCCACTGCGAGGATTCCAGCTTTTATTATGAACTAATCTGGGAAACCAATGAATGTATTGCTTGTGCGAACAGTTCTGTTGTACATTTTAAATAGTCTAGCTGTTTAGGGAGAAAAGTCTAGAGAAAGGGGAGGTATACAGATGAGAAGCCATGCTGACCACTAAGGCAATGCATCAAATGAGTCACCTTGTCCAATTCTGAACTATCGGAGCTGAGACTGAAGCAGCCCAAATAGCCACCTTGAGGGCAAGCCAAGGTCCACTGGGAAAGCTACACCATTGCTGACAATAGATGGGCAGGCTGCCTTCCCCTAAAAAGCTGAGTGAAAGTCAATAGTCCTTTTGCTACATAATTCATTGTAGATTCACAAATCCAGAAAATTGTTAATAGCTGTATTACATACATTTTATATTATCCTTTTATTTTAATGGAAGTATAAAAGTAACATTTTTCTGACTTATAAATAAGATTAGCTCTTCATTTAAAAAAAAATTCAAACGACACATTTAAAATATAAGGAAGGAAAAGATCTTCTGAAACTCCATTATCCCAAGACCACCACCATTATTTTGGTAGCTATCCTCTCAAAAATCTCTTTACAGATACACCCCACTCCCTTCCACACACACAATTTTTCTCCTTTTTCTTCCTCATCACTTGACTCTCCTCTCAACTCCCCTCTTTCCACCCCCTTCTCCCCAGGCCAGACACCAGGTAATCAACAGTTCTTTCCCCCTTACTGTGTTCACTTAATAAAAATCCACAAATATCCTTTAGTCATCATCCCCTTTGTACATTCTGCCACCCCCTTTGGAATTTCATAATTTTCTAATGAATTTCCTAATTTTATTACCTGTTAGATATAGCTTTTCCTTCATGTGTTGCCAAAATCTCTCTCAACCTTCAAAGAATGCCCTCACATTGTTCTCACCATGTTCAATGTATGCAAAATTCTGAAGACTTTGATCACTGCCCTTTTTGCTTCTTTCCGTTTAATGATCCCTAATTTTTAGCTATCCAGCCTCGTTCATTCGTTCTGGATAATCGTTAAATTCACTGCCTTCTCTGTACCTTCTCAACCTCCATTTGATCTTTATTTTCTACTAAGCTCCATAATCTCTTCAGAGTAAAAGTTCAGAGGAGTCTGACTCAGAAAGTCAGAGTTTTACATAAGAAATTTGCAAAATAGCTGGTGGTAGCTTCCAGCTCATTAATTCTGTACTGCTAGTCAGTGTGTGTGTCACTTTTACAATTAGTCATAATTTTTCTCTCACAAGTACATTACGTCACACTTGGCCATACCGAAACTTTTCTGACATTTCCGATAGAGTCACATATCTGCAAAACCTTAGGAATTATATATCTACAAAACCAGAAAATAGGCTGGCTCTAATGATGATTCATTTGAAGACTTACTAGCAACACCAATCCTCTCTTTTTCTAGTTTCCCATCCAAGACCAAATGTAAATCCTATTTCTGTAATAATTCCATTATCTTTTGGTAGCTAAGAAATATCTACACCAGAGACCAGAGAAGTAAGCGCCCTTATGGAAAAGGGTTTTCCTTCATTGTCAGGGTTCAAGGTTATTTCCAGATGTTTTCCTATGAGCCTTGGACAGAAGATGGGCACTTTCCAAGGTCCTAGTTATTCAAGCCATGAGCGCCAGCCAATTTTTAAGCTTTCCTGTCATCCACCTTAATCTGCCTCCCAGGTGAGCCACAAAACCTAACCAGCAGCTAAGGAATGGAAGGTCTGTGCGAGTGTTACCTGCAGCCCTTTCTTGGTTACCGTTAATCAGATCTTTTGTATGGAGTATAACCGTAGCTCAAAAGCACCACCGGAAGTGTACCCCAGGAAAATGGCTACTCCAGGAAAAGGGCTCCTCCTCCTTCTGATATTAAACTTTCAGTTCATGTGAAGTCAAGTCTATTGTAGAGACTTTTGGGGTGATATTTGGGATAACTGAATCATGAAACAGACTCCAAAATGTTCTTGCAGGGAAAATAATCAAAAACAAAAGTGCCATGCCAGTCATTTTCTTTTTCCAATTTATTTTGGTTGATGATATTTACAACATTTATCTTATTATAGAACTATTTCATATCTATTAGGGGAAATATAAAAATTGACCTGTTGGAGGATCCAACTGGGAAGGGTCTAACTCAGCTTTTGGTTCTGTGTTCTAAGTCTACCACTCCACACAAAGCGGGACACCTAATATTAAATAAGTATTTGTTGTAGTTAATGTTTACAGAAGACAATGAGGAAGAAACAAAAATGACCCCAAATCCTACCACCCAGGGGTAACTACTGTCAACATCTGGTACATTTTTTTCCACTGTTTTATTCTCTGTGCATATATAATATTCCAGGGCTCTCCCTGTAAAGTGTCTCCTACAAGACAGCAACATTTGAAGGTCTAATCTCATAAAATTAACAGCACAAAGGCAAGAGAAAAAAACCCGAATGCAACACCACTTGTAACTGTGGCTACATTTTTAAATTTCATAATGTTTTGCTACTGGTTTCCTATAAAACCCTTAAAAATGTCATTGCTCCTAGCCAACTGTGGAGGGTTATGCCATCTTGTAAAAGAGAAGGATCTTTTTCTAACTTCCTTCATCCAATTATCTTGTGCCCTAGAGCTGAGAAGTTAATATCCTTTGCATTTTTCAACCAACCTGGCACTGATGCTAACCTAATTTCAGTTCATAGACCTATCACATCAACTAGGCGGGGGGTGTGTAGACAGCCTGACAATGAAGTATAATTTTGTTTTTAAAAAGAAGCTAAACACACAAGACAAAGACTGGAGAAGTTCATGATACTGAGACTGCATGGGGCATCCTTATTAGATGAAAAGAGTATAAAACCCGAGGGACTGAATGTGGGCCAGCACGTGTGCACATCTCAGATCTGCCTCACTCTCACACCCTGCTCTGCCTGGATGAACAATATCCAGAACCACCTCCTTTGTCCCCAAGGAACTTGGAATTTTTCTGAATAGAAAAGGTTTTAACCACATTGCCTTTTAACCTCTTCAATAATTAGACTCCAAACAGTAAAATATTCATTTCCAGTGCGAGAGAGAGCAAAATATTCATTGATACGGCCTCAGATCCTATGTTGCGATTAATCCTTAAGAAACTAGCAATTGCCACATTTGGCACAGTATCAAAGCAAAGTACCCACTACTACCTGGAAAGGCTGGTAAAATACCCTTCCATGACGAGATGTTTATTCACCTCAACCAGAACAAACTTGCAACAGACTGAATGAAAAACTACTCAAGTCCAGCTGCCTTCTAAGAAGCCAGACAAAAACTTTTAGAACACTATCACTCTTTTCACTGAATTGTTTTTGGAAAAAAATAGGTATTTTTCATAAAAATATGTCACTTATATTAATATGTGATGGATACAGGTAGTGGGAGAGGCAGACACTGAAAGACATAATTATAAAGCTGAGTTGAATATGACTAAGAAAAAGAATAATATGATGCTATCAGACAGAACAATAAAAGACTTATGTGGTTTTATTTTAGGTTCTCAACCCTGTGACTCAGAATACAGTGCGAAAGCTGGAAGGCGAGATGAGAAGATAAGGGCAAACCAGAGTGAAACTCAATCAGGGTGTGGGTACAGACCAGCTTTGGGGAAATAACTTTAACTGGTTCTAGGCCACTTCCGGCCCCATCTTTGACTTCTTATTGATTGAAAGAAAAAAAGAGTTAAGTTCTTAAATCCAAGGTTTTAGGCTTCAGGGGTAGATATGCTTATTTAAAGTAATATTGGACACTAAAAAACAACAACAAAAAAAACAGTATAAGAAAGTGACCTTGAAATTCATCATTATACACAATGATTTGCAAATCTGAAAATCTATCAGATTCATAGGCATTCAGAAACCACAGTATAAGGCAGCACTGAGTGGAAAAGCCCCTTCCATAGACCAAAGCTTTAGTTAGAAAAAATACCCATTCACTCCTGCACTCACTCATTCAGCATGAGGGCTGAAACCCAGAATATTTTTTTCATATTTGGCAGATAGAACCCTGTCAGTTACTTATTCTGAGGTGGGTTAAAGGCAGATTAATTCAGAAAAATCAAAGATATGCTATTCTAGAAGCACATGTGGAGACTGATGGAAGCGTGCATTAAAGCGCTGGGGTGCTCAGTGTAATTCTGCATAGACGTGGAAGCATGCATTTTAATAAGGAACAACACACCGATCCTCTCATGTATTACGATCTACCATCCTGAAACCATTTCTTGTGTCTATTTGAAATCCCTTCATTCCTGTGCCACGCCAGATCCTTACTTTTGGATATGCTATTATGCCAGGGTAACTTCTCCTGCCCTTCCCAAATCCCTACTCTTAAGGATGCCTTTAACCTCAGCCTCCTGCTGAGAAATTCCCAGAATTCCCAGACCACACCCACGTATACACAGGATGGCCTGGTGTCTTCCCCACAGAGCCCTGTCCGTGCACTATCACCAGCCACATCACCTGAGACCATGTGTGCCACTTACCTACCTCATTGACTGTAAAGTCAGTGACTTGGGGACCCTGTGGTCCCTTCAATATGTCACCCCCACCCAATCTAACATGAACTCAGCACACAATGGAATATCAACGAATTTCTGCTTAAACAGTTAAATGTGGAACTGTATCGCTAGTTGAAATCGTTAACCAACATGAAGATCCTTAAGTTTCCTTTTTCTTTTTTCCAGACAAGTACTGGGACAGAAAACCAAAGAGTAACTTACAGGTGCCTCCTACAGGAGTGGGGGTGGGATCTAAAATTGATGCCTCTCCTCTATTCTTAAATAACACTTTAACTTCGGCTTCCCCTCCCAAAGGCCAGCTCTACAAAGTTATTTAAATTTCATTTTACATTACTGATTTATGAACCTCTTCAGAGAAATATGAAATGGTAAAAATACCTCCAGCTAAAAATAGCCTAGCTATTGATCGCAGAGCACCTCAGACAGACCATAATGTCAGCCCTGGGAAAATCCCGAAGCAGGATTCAGACACCCGCAAGCACCGGGAGCCTGGCTGCAAACCTGGAACTGGGAGTCAACTTCTGTGCTCTCCTCCAGGCCCCCTAAGGACAGAACCTGCACCAGCCACACATCTGGAGCCCATCTCTAGACTTGCCAGCCCTTAACTCTAATGAGACAATCAAATGACTCTCATTGGTTCCAAGTGGATCAACACTATATTCTAAGCTCCCTCGGGCCTAGAGAAGGGCTGTGGTAAGGGATAGGAGATGGGGAAAAAAAAAGAAGAGACACTGAGAAATGGAGAGGAACAGCAATTTCCCCAGGTTTCCATATTTTACCACATGCCATCCCAAAGAGGACATGTTGGACATCCAGTTTATTCTACATAAGTGTGTAAGTCTGCATGGAACACCAGACTTACTTAATGGAAAAGACTCCATTAATATACATGTACTAATAATGGGGAGCAAACAGACCCCTCTCTGCCCCACTGAACTCTTCCTGATTTTTCTTGGCTTGCTCTCTAGCTATAGATCAGTCCCTATACTTCACTGCCCACTTGCCATTAGGTGATCCCCAAATGGGAATGACTTAATTAAATGGCAAGAGGCAAAGCAAGCCACCATGTCAAACGTGCCTTTGAAAGGGCGGCATTTTAAAATCAGCTTTGGATAGACACCTAATGGACATCTACCAACTGTGAGGGGCACAAGCCTCCCCTCAAAGTCTTCTTCATCACCCCTCTAATGGTCTGTTGGATGTTTTCTTTTCCCTTCTGGTTTATACCATCTGTGGACGCAGGAACCAGACTCACTTTTACCACAGTATAACCAGAGCCTAGAACAGTACCTGGCACTTGGTGAAGATCTGCTCCCACAAAATTCCAGGATGGGAATAGGAAAAATGATGGAAAAGGAAAGGAAACGTAGTATCTGCTGTCACTTGCAAGAGAGAAGGATGGAAATTAGAGACTGGATCACACAGAGGCCCCCACCTGCAATCAAAGGCTGGCAGGAGCACAGGTCCCACTCTGACTGAGCAAAGACATCCCAGAGTTAAGTTAAAAGCCCTTGTTGGAAACAAAAAGCTTCGGGCGGGGTGTTCCAGAAACTTAATATCATGACCACGCTTATAATGCCACCATTTCCCTGCTTCCCAACACCTCCAATGCCAGCTGACATTTTCTTTAATCACATTGGGAAAATAAATGATGTCACCGTGGCAATCCTCTCAAAATAGCAAAAAAGCAAGCCCATTCCAAAATGGGCCACATTTGGTGTTACATAAGTCTTGACGCTTTTGGGCAAAAATTACATTTTCAGAAGGCTGGCTAGGACACAGTGAACTAATGGAAAAAGTACTCAGCAGAGAAACAGGAAATCAGATTCCCGTTTCAGCTTTGCTGCTGAGTCTTTGTCCTTGGGCAAGTCATTCCGCTGCTCTGGGCCTTATTTTCTGTGTCAGTAAAATGCACAACATGGGAGTACCTTCCAGTTTTCAAATCCAAAGTTGCCAGTGCCCTGGGGGCCGCCTCTAGCAGTCCTCTCTATTGCCCCTTCATGATCACTCTCTCACTCTCCTCTAAGCACCACTGCAAATTCTGTTCTTCCTCCGCTTTCCCTCAGTGTGGCCTCTCCACACAGAATAAAAATTTAGTCTCTAATGTTTTATCAACTTGAAACTGTGGCTTCTATTTAAGCATCTATCAAAACCACCCTGGGTTTGAACATGAGCTCGTTTGTGGGCGTGCTTTATTCTTCCTATATAGAGCACAGCACCTTAGGGAAAAATTCCATGCATTTTATCTTTCCCCTGTGCACAGAGCACAGCCCTGGGCACGTTACAGGTGCTCAGTCAGGACTTTCCAACTTCACCAGGAAAGTGTATAAGTAAATTTGGGATCCACAGTTACCACAAATTCTTCGAAGCCCAGGAGACCAACTTGGCTAGCATCTAGCTACTAAATCCATCCTTTCTTGAGAAGGGATACTTTAACTTCACAGTTGCCAGGATTGATTTACCTGATTATGGGCCACGCTATCCAACAACTCTGAGGACTCTTCAATAAGTAAACACCTGTTTCGATTGGACTTTTAAAGTTACACAGACTTTGTGAAGACAACGAGCAACTTCTTTACTGGGTTTGAACTTCAAAAACTATAGGTATTTCTCCTCAGGGGTACAAGATGCACCAGCAGAAAAGTAAAAAAATACAAGTTGATGCTTGAACAACTTGAGGGTTAGTTAGGGGAAGTGACCTCCCACACAGTCAAAAATCCATATAACTTTTGACTCCCCCCAGATTTCACTTCTATCACCCTACTGTTAACCAGAGGCCTTACTGATATCATAAAGAGATAATTAACACAATTTTCTGTTATAGGCATTATACATTGTATAATAAAGTGAGCTAGAGATTTTAAAATGTTATTAAAGAAAGTCAGAGGGAAGAGAAAATACATTTACTATTCATTAAGCGGAAGTGGGTCACCACAAAGGTCTTTATCCTCATCATCTTCACATTGAGTAGGCTGAGGAAGAGAGGGGGTAGGTCTTGCTCTCTCCAGGGTAGCAGAGGCAGAAGAAAATCGATGTATAAGTGAACCTGTTGTTTAAAGGTCAACTGCACTGCCAATGCAAACAACCTTCTCAGTTGCAGAGTATATATATGACCGCTAAAACCCAAGTGGATTCATTCAGCCTACAGAGGGCCTCAGGGAAGCAGCAGCCCTGGATCTTTAATTTCAGTTTGAAAGAAAGGATTTTTAAAGTTGAAGGAAAAATACACAAGCAAGAGAGCCTCATGTGTGTGTTAAATACTAGATGTTTCCTTTTTTTTTAAACCACATCTACCATCTGTGTTTCAAAGGGTCCCGAGAGATTGTGAATGGGATGGTAACAAGGTACTTTCTCTCACAGGTGGGCCTGGAGAACTCATGGGGAGGTGCCTGGCAGGGGAGCACAACTCCTGGGAGGTTCTAGACCTTACCTGAAAGGTCACCTCTTTGGTGGAAGGCACAGCTCTCTGAGGGAGAGATGAGGAGGGAAGGGGCATGCTCCGCCAGGCAAATCTGGTCAATTCAACCTGGTATTACCCAACGGCTGGCTCTGCATCCCCATTCAGATGGCGGGGGCTGGGGGATGGAGCACAGGGAGGACAGACACGGTAGACACTGATGCCACTGTCCACAGTCTCTCAGACCAAGAGCTCTAGTGTCCTCCTGGAAACAAAACTCTTTCAGTCCCATTTTGTGTACAGAAGAATGACTATTTGAACACAGAACTCAATGGGACAGGCCCAAATGAAGGCTTAAAAAAATTAAGATTTTGTTTATTTTATAATCAAAAGTTTAAGTCAATTTAACAATTTTTTTCAAAACTTTCTTTTTAATATGACTGCTTTTCTCTGCGAGTCCAAAAGTCACACACTTAAAATCAACTCGTAACTTACCCTCAGACTCAAAAAAAATGTGAATTAAGATGGTATTCACTAAAGCACTATTTTTAACACTAGGAAAACATAATGAAACTATCCATTCATCAACAGCAAACTGGTTAAACAGATCATGACACAGCCATAGAAGGAATACCATGCAACAGTCTAAAGGAATGGCATAACCCTGTACTTAGTTCTCAAAAAAAGCCTAAGATATGTTACATTAAAGCAGAAACAATTCCACATACAAGCAGCAGAATAGTGTTTTAAGTTCATTTGGAAAAACAGAACTTCTGTGTGTATAAATTATATAATTAGCATATGTACACAGGAAAGGTTTGAAAGGACATTTACTGAACCTAACAGTGTCCATCTCTGGAGGATGGAATGGGGTGTTCTTGGATTTGAGGGGGTATTTTTAACATATACGAGTCTATCCTATTAAAGTCCTTTTTCTACAAGTATATATTAGTTTTTCAGTGGTGATCAGTCAATGGCCTTGGATTAACCATAACATATTACCATACCTGATCTATGCATGGCCCACTTTTATTGAGTGATCAGTTATTTATTTATTTTTGAGACAGAGTCCCACTATGTCGCCCTCAGTAAAGTGCTGTGGCATCACAGCTCACAGCAATCTCAATCTCTTGGGCTTAAATGATTCTCTTGCCTCAGTCTCACAGTAGCTGGGACTACAGGCACCCACCACAAGGCTCAGCTATTTTGTTGTTGTTGCAGTTGTCACTGTTGTTTTAGCTGGCCCAGGCTGGGTTCAAACCTGCCAACTTTGGTGTATGTGGCCAGCGCCATAATCACTGTGCTATGGGTGCCAAGCCAATCCGTTATTTTTAACAATAAAGCATCCTTGAACTCACCACCCAAAACAAAAGTTATAATAACCTACATCAAACCATGTGATCTTCCCTCCCATGGCTTTGCCTTCTCATACTCCAGGCAACCACCACTCAAATCCCATGTTCATTATTACTTATGTAATAAATAAATAAAATACAACAAATAAATACATGCAAAAAATTACTTTGGTTGCCTTTTAAACATACTGCTGTTGAATCAAACAGAAATATTACACATTTAATTCTAGAGTGTTCTCTACACATAAAGCAACCCCATATGCCATTTTTCCATCAGGGCAGTATGGGGCACCCTGAGGGCTGTTAACTGGTCAAGATGCTAATGTCCCACTACAAAACACCAGAGGCCAAAAGAGAAACATTTTTCACTGACATTATTTCCCTAGGAGCAAAGTAAATCAGCAGCTGATTCAAATCCATCTGAGCCAGGTAACTGAAATAATGTCTAGTCTGAACAAAAAATGTCTAGGCTTTTCCTCCAGATAGAATGTAAGCATTCAGTGATAGCAAGTCATGATCTCTCTAATACATAGGGTTTCTCAGAAAGTTTTAATTATTACATTTGAAGAGACAGCACAGATAGTAGAGTGCCAGAGGGCAAAGAAGAGATGAAATTAAATCAATCTTGGTAATAAGACTCCAATTATTTGGAAACCAACCTTCCAGGTTGTTTTACTCTATCAATTTTCATGTCCTTTGATTCCAAGAATTCTGAGCCTCCATTTAAACTGAAATTCAACATTCTGAATAGGGAAATACCCTGAATTGTTATATATATACTTTTCTAGTTTGAGTTAAATCCATGTCTACTGATTAAAAAAAAATGCTCCTCCAAGTATGATGATTTTTAAGTAACAGCGTCTATGATCTATAATTTTTGAAAACCATTCTTGACCCTTTACAAGTGGGCAAGACTTATTCTAATCTCATACATCATTATACAAAAAATAAAGTCTCAAACTTAAGTCACAGAAGTACAGCAACAGCAAAAGGTTTCCTCTGGGCTTCCTAATATCTATTTATAATTATAAATTATAATTAAATGGATTCTCAGTTACAGACATTTAATTAACTTGAACAGATAACCCAATATGGCAAATAAATGAAAATTATTTATACTTGAGGCATACTTTTAGATTTGAAGAAAACAGAGCTCACGTTCCCGACAAGAAGGAATGGCTCACCCAGCACACCCTTTTTGCCTTCCCATTCAACTCACTCTTGCACACCATTTGGTGCTGGGAATGGATGCCGCCATGGGTAGGCTTGAAAAACAAGCCTCTCTCTACAAACATTATGTGTGGTTTGCAGTTTCCAGGCAAAAAGGAATTAGATATTTTGGCTTTAATCTTGCTGGGCTGCAGACCATACACACACAGAGTAAAGAATACCAAAGCCTTGCGCCTCTGGTTCAACTATACCAATGAGAAATGCAGGCAAGGCACCTGCAAATAATAAAAACCCGAGGGTGGGGGCGTGCCTAAGGCAATGGGTTAGCATCCTGTTTCAGCATCACTTACTCTTCCTTCCTCAGAAGCTCCTCCTCGGATTCCGTCAGGCGCTGCCTCAGCACGGCTATCATTTCCACGGCCACGTCCACCTGTCTGTTCAGGGCCCGCTCTCGCCTCTGAACTTCCTGCTTTTTCTGAGTCAGCTGCACAAAAGCTGCCTGAACTTCCAACAGTTCAGCAGTCTTCTGGGCCAACTCTTTGGTGAGTTTATCGATTCTCTTCTCGATGGTCCTATCCACCGCCTCCACCATCCGATTGAATTTTTCTCTAACATGTGCCTCAAAAGCAGCTTTGGTGTCCGAGGTGGGAAGTCCGGGGCTCGACCGTGGTCCATCCAACGAGTCTGCGCGCAGGTCCATGGCAGTGTACGTCTGCACGTAGGACACGGGCCTCTCTGCCACCACCTCACATGGCTTCCTGTCCTTGGAGTGTTCATGCGAAACACTGTATAAGTTAACATAGCTCGGTTTCTGCTTCACCACGTGGCCACTGCCCTGCAATTTTCCCTGCTTCAGCAGTTCTGAGGGAGTGACTAGGTCTGTGTCTTTGAAGGAAGGGAAGAGGCTGCATTTTGTCAAGAGGGTTCTTTCTTCGTAGCTATGACTGAATTCCAGATGGGCCCTCAAGGACGACAAGCTTCTAAATCTAGTATGGTCTCCACACCTCGGGCAGCGGAATGGCAGGCACACAGCAACATTCTCAAAGGACTCCTGCCAGGGATATCTGCTTTCCTCAAAAGCCTTCTGTTGCATTACTCTAAAAGTCCTGGGAGGGGGGTAAAAAAAAAAAAAAAAGACGTTTAAGTGCCTACAGGAAAATATTCCATCTGAAATGACTTGCTCATCTCCATGACAGCAGAAGCTTTTTGGTTTCCAATGACTTTGGCATATATTTTACGTTACAATTAAAACCTACATTGCATGGGCCAAATCCAGCTACATCCATTTCTGTATAATAGCAGAGGTGAGTGGTTGAGACAGAGACTCTACTGTCCAAAAAGTCAAATATACTTCCTATGTATTATGTTTACAGAGAAAGTTCACCAGCCCCTAGAAAAGTAAAGGTGGGTGACCTTGCTTCTTCTCAGAAAAGAGCACTGGAGCAAAGAAGTAAAACAATTAATCCAAAGTCTAGAGTAAAGTATAAAGCATCAAATCCAGAAGTGGAATTCGCATTCCTGCCCTCCTGGATTTAGTACACTGAATGCAAAAACATGCCCTATTTTCCTGATATGCATGAATACAGGGGGAAAAAAAAGAGGAAAACTCACATGAATTGTCAAAATGGGACCTAAGAGAGCCAGCTCAGCGATCTTACCTCAAGCATAATAAAGATTACTCAAGCTAGACACTATGGCATATAAGTACACAATCAGCTGAAAAATTTTCCATCTGCGCTTTCTGTCTTTGATTTTTTTCCTTTAATTATTGTTATGACATGAGTCAAAGTGTTATTATAACAATAACTGTCCTCATACTCAAGCTCTACTGAAATTTGGTGAGCTAATGTGCCAAGTATCATTTGATGTAAGTAGGGCCATGGCCAAGATTTTATCATAATAGAGTGTTCTGTATGAATCTGTCTTGTCCCTGATGTTGTATTTTTACATGACATCCTTTAGAGATGGTTGATGTTTGAACCAGGTAGGTGTTCAGCCTAGCTCTTTTAATAACAGGAAGTTCTTCTTACCTTGTAGGAATTTATTATCTTTGCCCTAGCAACAGATGACTGCTAGCAACCCAATTCTGCAAGCAGTGCATATCTATTTCCTCTAAGGAATGGTTTCTACTTAAATATAAAGAACACTGGACCCCCAAATGAAGGAGCTCAGCTGGGGCCACTGGGTGAAAAGTGTGATTGAGTCCTCAACCTCTTAAACTGTGGCGGTGTCCCAGAAAGCCAAGCCATCAAAGATTCGAGGTTAAACCTCGGACCCCCAAAGAAGGGAACCTCTTCCTGTGCTACACCGGGATGTTTAAACCGCTGGTTTTCTGGGGATGAGATGCAAACATCAGCCCAGCAGAGAGCCAAAGACGCTGGCAAGAGGAGACGACAAGGGAAGTCAGAATGCTGGGGGGCAATGAGAAAGGTATGTCCCTCTGGCATGGAGAAATGGGTAATCACGCACTCCGGAACAAGCAGGCTTCCATGGGCCCAGAAGAAACCCCAGTCCACTGGGTTGGTGGAAAAGCCCCAATGTACTCTGCAGGTGTAGGGCAGGCTGGCAATGACCCTGCCCGGGGTCCCAGCTCTCTCCGCCCCTGCGGCGTGCGAGCCTGGGGATGCCACAGCTGATTCGTGCGCACCCGAGTTCCTGCAGGTGGGGGCCGAGAGGCCGGCTCTGTTGACCGCCGGCCGCGCTGCGGGGTCGGGGGCGCTCTCCCCAGCCCAGACATCCCCGGACGGTCCCCTCCGCCGTGCCCCCAGGCCGGACCGCGGGCGCAGACGCCCAGCGGCCGCCACTCACCCGACTTGTTGCTGCCGCTGCAGCCGCCGCCGCCGGTGCTGACGCCGCGGGAGCGAAGCGGTTTTCAGCAGAGCCGTAAATCAGGCTGAGCGGGCCGGCTCCCACCCGCGCCGCACCCCGGCGCCGGGACGAGCGGCGTCCAGGGCGGAGCGTGGCGCGGGCCGGCGGGCGGGGGCGCGCTCGAGGCCGCCGGGGACACCGCGCGCCCGGGGGCGGGGTGGGGAGGCCTGGAGCGCCGCGGCCCCGGGACTGCTGCCGCTTCCGCGGGTGACCCCCTTGCTCTGCCCTCCACCAGCCGGGGAGCGGGATCCGGCTCAGGAGTCCACTGACATCACTGGGAGAGAGGCTGGGATCGGTCCCCGGGGGCGGGAAGGGGAGACACGCGTCGGCCCCGCGGGCGCTGCACTTCATGCAGGCCCTAGCAAGCTTTCTTTTGCACTTCACAGTTTGGGGAGAGAAAGAGAGTGTCCATGAAGAAGAAGCATAGCTGGGCATCTTTGAACATCTGCCAGCGGGAAGGTCCAGGTTTTTATATTAGGCCCTCTTTAACCCAAGTAAGGAGGCAAGAATGTCCCAGACTATTATAGCCTAGAGAGTCTGCTCCAGCCTTTCCAGCCAAATGTCCTGGAGGTACGTTCACAGGCAGAACTAAATCCAGTAAAGTATGGGGGTTGTGAATAAGCAGTTAAAGCAACCAGATCCCCCACCAGCCCCGCCCCCATCTCCGAAGGCCCTTTCTCTGCAAAAGAATGATTTATCATCCCAAGGAGAGGTTTCTTAACGTCTCAGCTTGCTGGTTTTGTTTTGTTAACCTGTTTTGGGTTACTTCTAGTCTAACTCCTGAAATGTGAAACGAGGATAAAAGTTACTGTTGAATTTTATTTTTATGTCAAAAGGAGAGTTTCTGTTCGTTTGTAGACAGTTTTTAATGCATTGTCTTGACTCTTCAGGGAGTCTCTCCTCAAGGCTTGCTATAACTCATGTCAACACTGATTTATTTAAACTATAAATAGCTCAATAATTAGTTGAGATTTTTTTGTTATTTTTATTTTTGACAAATGAATTATCCCATAAATGCAATTAATATTCCAAGTTGTGGTATCAGACTTGATTCAAATCCAACCTCTAGAATCAAATCCTGACTCTAGAACTTGGGTCCAGGAACTAGGTTTTTCTGTGCCTTGGATTCCTCCTCTGTAAAATGGAGATAATGAGGACCTACCTCTTACTATGGTGGTGAGGATCAAACGAGGTGACAACAATAAAACACATTCCCTAAACCCTACATGCACTGATAAAGCCAGCTATCATTATTGATTTATTTATTATTATTACTAATTCCCCAGGAGAGGGGTCTACATGCCTATAAAAAAAAGAATAGAGAAGAAGGACTAATACCGTGTTTCCCTGAAAATAAGACACTGTCTTATATTTATTTTTTCTCAAGAAGACACACTAGGGCTTATTTTCAGGGGGTGTCTTATTTTTATTAAGAATAAAATAATATAAGAACAACAATATACATTTATTCAAATACTGTTAAGTCATCTTCTGGAAGCTGACAGGGGGAGCTGACCTTGTTGGTGGGGCTGGTGCTAGTGATGTGTAAACTCCTTTCCCCTAGCCATTCCAATGCCTGTGACCATGGTTAGCACACGTGCACCCGCGCAAGTGCGAACAGCTCAGAGAAAGGAGCTGTGGCAGATAAAAGGTATTCCAGTCTTCTTCACCTCTCCTCACTGAAGTGCATGGCATGGGTATGCAGAAATGCTGCATAGCCATGCTCATCATTCTTATTATCGGGGTAGGACTTATATTTAACAAATGCGGAGAAATGCTGCTAGGGCTTATTTTGGGGGTAGGTCTTATTTTCAGGGAAACACGGTGCCTACGTAAATCAAGATAGCCCATTGTGCTGGGGCATGTTCTCTTTGTAAACATCATATTTCCAAAAACAAAACAAAAAAAACCCATATTTCACTGAAGTTACCTTTAGACTCTCAAAAATATATTTATTCTAACAACCAGTTCATTTAGAAAAAATGTTTAATGTGTGTATGAAAGATACACACAATGAAAAGTCAGGTTATCTGGGCCATCTTGAGAAGTGCATGCAGGGTAAACTACTCCATAGCTGCCTTCATGGCACAATACAACAAAAACATGCTCTAGAGAAGAACTGTTTTTAGAGTTCAGGCTCTTCCCATTTCTTTTTTTCTTTTTTTTTTTTTATTGAATGGTAACTGTGTACATTGATGCCCTTTGGGGGTACAGTGTGGTGTTTTCATACATAATCCAAGACACTTCCATCAAACTG
>NW_003852403.1:22547211-22600643 GCF_000181295.1 Otolemur garnettii
GCCCGGGGTGTCCTCCTCATAAAATGTTCACCCAGGCCCTCTTCCCATTTCTTAAGCAGCTTCTTTTCATTTTTTGGTCTCACATTCCTCCCCTGTTGAATGACAAGAATGGAGATTTTCCAGGGCCTTTCCTCATCCTAAAAATACTATAAATATTATCAAATAATTATGAAGAGGTTATTCTGTGCAGGGTTTAAAGCTGAGCTTTGTGGGAGATTAAACTTTGATCAACAGGCATTTAGGACATTACAGTTAGCACCACCAGCAATTCTCATGGCATTACTTGGCACAGTCCCCCATCCCTTAGCAGCCTGAGCATCACCTGGCGACTTGTTAAAGTGTATATGATTGCCCCCCTGCCAGAACTGCTGCATACAAAAGCTCTGGAGAAGGGACCTCAGCAATCTATGATTTAACAAGGGCTCCAGGTGATTCTGAGGAACGCTAAATGCTGAGAACCACTGGTTCAGAATACAGTAATTCTTCATACATTGTCTCACAACAAACTAGTAACATGCTTTATCTCTGAGATCATGTTTCTTTGGTGCTGAGCACTTTTTTATCTCATTTAAGTTTCAACACCTGTGAGGTCTGGGAGCTTGCTCATTCAGCTTCAGCCGCACTGGCATCCCTTCACTGAAGAGTCCAGCTGCTTCTGTTCTGTGGGGCATCTTTATCTGGTCATGCCTACTTATCTTTTAGGGCTGAGGCTAAGTATGCTCTCTCCAAGGAGGCCTTCCCTGATGCTTCTAGGCTCGGTTAGCTCCCACTAGGAAAATTTATTATAATAGATTGGTTATATGTGGAATTTTCTGATTAATATTAGTGTCCACTATTAACTCGTAAGTTACATGAATCAGGGCCCCTGTCTGTCTTAATCTCCAGTGTATTCCCAGTACCTAGCACAGTGCTGATCACATACAAAGTACTCAAGAAATATTTGCTGAAGGAATGAATGTGAGCGTATGAATCAAGGAATCCCTTTTCACTAAGGAGGAAACTGAGGCACAAATAAATTAAGTAACTTTCTGGAGATCACCCCACTTAAAAGCACTCAGCCAGGACACCAAACTACAGGCTTTTACCCACTATGCTCATTGCCTATCCAGTTTTGTTAAAGAAAATAAAGTTCTGAGAACTAAAATGACTTACCTAAAGTCATATAGCTTGTAAGTAATAGAATCAGGATTAAAATCCATATTTTCTAACATTTATATGCTTCTATGCCTTGTCCAGCCTCCAGGAGCTTTCAGCCAATGGATGGAGACGAAGTATATATAGGAGAAATTAAATTCATGGTAAAGGAAATTCAATGGGAAGTATCTATAGGGCCTGGCATCATGCCCGGTACATTGTAGATCTTCAGTAAATGTTCACTAAGCAATTAATGATTATAGCTCTTCCCTCTGGAGAATTGACACCATGCCTACAACACTGAACATGTATGCACATACAAAGTGAGGCCTGGACCACCCAGGGATCCTGTCAAATGCAGATGTGTGAGACCTTGACCCAAATGATTGGAATCTGTGGATGTGGGTTTTCTTGAAAATCTGCATTTTCACCTGTCTCCTTTGGTGATGCCCATGATCCCTAAAGTCTGAGAAACACTTCATTACAATAACCAACCAGACAGATATTGGTAACCCACCATGCACAGAGAAAATGCTGCTGGAGATATAATGAACATTGCTCTAGGTCACACACTAACAAGCATCAGTGGCAGTAAGGAGTTGAAGATAATTGTGACTCCAAAAGCCTGAGTTCTTTTCACAGTGACTGTGGAAGGAAGAATGAGGAAGGAAAAGAGGGTAGATGAAATGGAAGAGTGTGAGGGAAAGGAGGACGAGAAAGGGAGAGAGAGAGGGGAAAAGGAGAGAGGAAGGCCAAATGATGGATAAAGAAAACAGTTCATTGAGAAGGGAAAGAGCCCTCAGGCTGGGGTTGTCAAATAATCCTTGCTGAAAGACCTAGGAACTGGATGGAGGCTTATGAGCTCCTTTTCTTCTGTTTATCTCATCATATTCATTCATTATGGCCAAAGATCTGCCTTCCAAACACAGGCTTCTTGAACCAGTGAGGCTGCTTACATTTTTTAAAAGTCTATTTATTAAATATGTTGACTACATTTGCTAAAAAGCCACCTTAGAGGGACTCAACACACACCCTCTTAGAGGTGAATAAGTGCCCCTGATAAAAGACCTGAAAGGGCATTCCAGGTTATATTCCTGCTGCTTTTTTCATGTCTGCAGCAAGCTGTGTGCATTTGGAATGCCCTGGGTTGAGGGCTAATAAGTGGCCTAAAGATCAGAAATAGTCCTTTGGAATCACACAGATCATTTTACACACAGTGTCAGGTAATTATGAAAATCCAAAGCTACCCCCACTTGCCAAGGAAGATGTGAATAAACTTGCTCCACACTGACTTTAATATTGACTTAAACTAACAGCTCAGTTCACTGTTATGTCTTCCTGCTCCCTCATGCAACTAATTGCATCCATGTATTCATTCTGTCTTTCAGCAAGTACTATAGCATGTCTGCTATATGTCAGCACAAATCACTTGCATCATTTGAGCTTCAGAGTCAGGGCTGTAATCTGGCTTTAAAGCCTCCACCAGAATAATCAAAGAAAACCCTATTTTCATTAAATTCTGTTGGCATGGCAACCACCAAGCAACACTGTGGAGAGTGCCTTAAATCCCACAGCAGTCTGTTAGCTAGAGTGAATCTGTGGGGAGTAGGCCATCTATAGAAGCTAAAAATAGGTAACTTACAGCAGGATAGTCCCCCCTCGCCCCAAGTAGGAAGAACACAGTTACTTTTTTGCTCCCTTTGATGGGGTTAAACATAAACCAGATGAGAGGATGAGCTAATTTTCCACTTTGTAGGCTTTTCCAGCTAGTGCCTGAACTAAGAAGGTGGCGACCCAAGGTTTACTACCAGCTTCACTCTCAATTAGCTATGTGAGTTTTGATCCAAGCTTCTCTGGATCCAAGATTTCTCTGGCCTTCAGGCCAGAGCGGGACTGAACTGAGGACTTTTCCAGTATCACAGTCCTAGTTGCTAGTTCAATTAATGCATCTGTCATCTCCTTGATGACTTGGATTGGGTGGCTAGAGGAGAGGACATGGCAAGCAGTCGTGGCAGTGGTGGAGACATTTGTCAATAGGTGATTTGTCCCAAAGTTGTTAGGTGTCATTGCTTCCTATAATACTCTAACAACTGAGATGTATAGAATCCCTACCATGCATGGGCAAAGGGTGATTCTAAGTGGATTTTACATAATATGCCATTTAACCTTCCTAATAAGGCTAGCAGGAAAGTATTACTTGCATCCCCATTTCATAAATGAGGAAACTGAGCAATAAAGAGGCAGCTAGATCATTTTTACAGAGATGATAAATTATATAGCTAGGATTTGAACCCAGGCTACCTAAATTAAGAACATACATGCCTGACTATTATTCCATTCTATCTCCAGTGCCTAAATCCTTGCCTGGCCCCCCGAGTGTCCTCAGAAGCTAAGAAGGTTCTCAGTACTTATTATTCACAAATTTTTAAGACCTTTCCTTTCTTGATAGTTTATAATGTGAAGAAAAAAATCTTTCAGTTATCTCTCCTAAGCAGAATGGTTGTCGGAAAGCTAGAAAATATGTTGCTATGGAATAAAATATACAGAAAAAGGCCCAGTTAAAATATGGAAATTGTTAAATAATTATGTAATTATGTGAAGAATAAATTGTGGAACCGATGCTCTGTCAAAATAGGGACCTAAAATACATAGGCAATTTTATTCTACTATTTTTGGTGAAAGTTACATTTGTTTTTAGAAGCAGAGAAGAAAAAGTGCTTGTAACTACAGGCAAGAGAGCTGAACTTGAAAATAAAATATACATAGATATTTTTCATATATATATATATATAAAGGAAACACATGGTATACTCTAAAACCTGGCTACACTCATAACCCAACAGTACCATATATATCTTTTTAAATGTGTTACCCAAATGAAGGTATTTGAATGTTTGACTAGAGTCATTTTTACCTTTTTTTGGCTATAGAAATAATTCTTCTAATTGGAAAGAAAGAATCTCCTTCCCTAACCGTAGGTTACACTAGCAGATATATTTTACTAAGCGGATCATAGCTAAGATTTTAAGTGAGTTAAAAATGTAACTTGTTTTGAATGTTATTATAATTACCAGGTGAAAATAGTCTACCTTCCAGTTTAATTCTTCTTTAAAAATAAGTTGTTAGATCATTTCAAACTTTTTATTGGAAACTCATTACATAACAAGTCTTATCAAAGGTCTAATTTCTGATGAACTTTCACAACTAGACATACCTATGAAACCCACATCCAGATCAAGAAACAAAGCAATTACCTGTTTCCTAGAACATGGCTTTGTATTCCTGTCATATTTATCCCCCTTCCCTAAGAGTCCCATCATCCTGACTTTTGTTTTGTTTTTTTTTTTTGTAGTTTTTGGCCGGGGCTGGGTCTGAACCCGCCACCTCCGGCATATGGGGCCGGCGCCCTACCTCTTTGAGCCACAGGTGCCACCCCCATCATCTTGACTTCTAACAGCATGGATTAGACTTGCCTCTGTGTCTCAGACAAGTGCAATCCTATTGTGTCTGCCTTTTGGTCAATATTGTGTTTGTGAGTTTCTCTCAACTGCCATATTGTTGAGTGTAGTTGTGGTTTGTTCATTCTCATTGCTGCATAATATTTTGTCAGGTGAATATGTTCCATTTATTTATACGTCATACTGATGGTGAGCATTTGGGTAATTTCCAATTTAGGGGGTTGTTGGAAAAGACAATATGAACATTCTAGTGAGATACTGAGTCCACAAACGGACAATGGCCAGATCACATAGATAAAAAGACCCTCAAAATCTGCAGCAATCAGCACAGGAAGCATGGCCCCCAGATGACCAATACCTGATCTTTACTGCCAGTTTCTCTTAATTTTTGGCCCTACTTCTACCTTAGGATCAGCCAAATATACTCTTCTAACCAGTCAGATAGGACAGTTCACTTCTGCTTAGTCCACCTGCAGCTGCCTTGTGCCAGCAACCTCCACTTGAGGCTTACTTGAATCCTTGTCTTTTTTCTAACCATAAGCTTTCCCACTCCTCTGCCTGCCTTGAGTCTTTGCCAAATGCAAGTGACAGTGGCTGACTCCCTTGCCAGAGAAAGCTCTGAATAAATAGCCTTTGCCTTTTGTAATTTGCATGATCCTCATTGATTTTCCATATTAAGATATGTCTTTTGTGAGCATGTGTGCACATTTCTGTGAGATATATATATATATATATATATATATCCACACACACACCTAGGAGTGAAATAGCTAGGTCATAGAGCACGTGTATATTTAACTTTACTAGACATTACCTAATAGTATTTAAAACTTTTATACCAATTTACAAACCTACCAGCAATTCATAAAAATTCCAAATACTGCCCAATCTCTCCAACTCTTGGAGTTTTCTGACTTTAATTTAGCATTGTGATATATGAGTAGTGGTATCAAAAAAGCACCTATTTGGCTGGCTAAAGGAACGATAAAACAAAATCTTTTCTCACCTTGACTCTTTGTGTAGTTTGATGTTATTTTAAATAGCGTATTGAAAAATGTAATTTTCTGTTTGTTTGCAGATTACGTATAGAGCTGATTTTAAAATAATGGCCCTGTATTCAACATTGTAGATTCAATTATGAGTGAAAATATAATTTGTAGATTCTTTTGGATTTTTCTTGACATGTATTCATGATATCTATAAATAATGACAGTTTTATTTCTTTCTTTCATATCTTTTTTTAAAAAAATACTGCAATGGCTAGGACCTTCAATAAAATGCTGAATATATGTATTAATAGCTGGCTTTCTATCTCTTTTGCAATCTTAGAAGGAAATTTTTCAGTATTTCAACATTGGATATATTGTTTTCTATTGAGTTTTTGTAATATTCTTTACTTGTTTAAGAAGTTGTGTTTTTTTTTTTGGTTTGCCACAAGTTTTGAAAATATACAATAGACAGGGCTAGGAGAAATTTTATCAAATTATTTCTCAGCTTCTGTGAAGATGTTCATGTAACCATTCCCCTTTTTATGTTAATGTGGTTGTGTTAATTTCTAAATGTTGAACCAATCTTGCATTTCTAGAATAAATTCAATTTCTTTAGCATTAGATTCAATTAATTCAATTAATTGATGGGTCTATAATTTTCTTTCTTACAATGTATTTATCAGGTTTGGAATTATAGTTATACTAGTCTCATAAAGGGGGCATGAGGAAAACAGTTCTCTCTTTTGTTTTGGGAAGAATTTATCCAAGATTGGTGCTATTTCTCCCTTAAATTTGTATAATAATGTACCAGTAAAGCCATGTAAGCCTAGACTTTTCTGTGGGGGAGATTTTTAAATAACGAACTAAATATGTTTAATAGATATTGACCTATTCAGATTTTCTACTTCTCACAGTTCAAATAAATAGTATTTTTCTAGGAATTTATCTTTGTCAAACTTGAATTGTCAAATTAACTAATATTAAAATGTTTATAATATTATTTTATTATCTTTCTTATGTCTGTAGGATCTGCATTACTGTTCTGTCTTTTTTTTTTATTATTAATTTGTGCCGTCTCTTCTTTTGCCTGAGAAGTCTTGAGATGGGCTTCTACGTTTTATTAATCTTTACAAATACTCAATTGTTGCTATTCTGGTATGATTAATTACATGTCTATTTTGCCTTTCACTGATTTCTTTTACCCTTATTTTCCTTTCCTCTACTTCCTTTAAACTTAATTTGCTTGTTATTTTTTAGCTTCTTGAGACTGAGACTTAAATGATTATTTTTAGTTTTTTTTCTTTTTCACTACATGCATTTAAAACAATATATTTCCTTTTATGCATGCTCAGTAAAAGCTTTGTTACGTTGTGTGTTCCTTACGATTTAGTCAAAAGTTTTCTAATTTTCATTTTTCTTTCTTTCTTTATTGTTTTGTTTGAAATTTTATTGTTTAATTGTCAAGCAGTTAGCATTATTCTAGTAATAATTTTGTTATTTTTCTTCCTTTATGATATTCTAGAAAGAAAGAAACCATGCTGTCAATGATTGATTCTACTTTTTTCCAAATTTGTGAGTCTCTCTTTGTGATTTGGTAAAAGATCCATTTGTACTTGAAAAGAAGACAAATTCCATCATTGTTTGATGCAGTATTCTATATAAATTGATTAAGTCAAGTCTGTCAATTAAGTTGTTTTTACAGATTTTTTGCTAGACTATTTTTTGAAGTGTGCTGAAAATTTTCATTGTGAATGTGGATTTATTCATTGCTTCTTTTAATTCTGTTTATTTTTTATTATTTATCTTAGTTTGGGCTGCTATTATGAAATATCATCAACTGGGTAACTTTCAAACAACAGATATTTAAATTGTTCCAGAGGTTGGGAAGTCCAAGATCAAGACACCCTCAGACCTGGTGTATGATGAAGCCCTGATTCCTCCTAAATGACATCATCTTGCTCTGTCTTCATGTGGTGGAAGGGACAAGCAGTTCTCTGGGGCCTCTTTTAAAAGAGCACTAATCTTGTTAATGAGGAATCTGCTCTGATGATCTAGTCACCTACCTAAGGCTCACCACCTAATACTATTGCATCTGTAATTAGATTTCCATAAATGAATTGATGGGGGCATAAACGTTGAAACTCTAGCAATATTTGAAGCTCTGTTATGGAGTTTATACAAATTTGAGATGTGACATCTTGCTACTGGATTAGCCTTTTTATGATTATGAGATCTCCTTCTTTATGGTATATCCTTTTACAGAGAATATATGTTGTCTGATTTCAGTGCAGATACTCCTCAATTTATGATGTGGTTATGAACTAATAAACCTATAATCATTTGAAAATATTGAAAGTTGAAAATGCATTTAACACATCTAACCTACCAAACATCATAGCTTAGCCTAGCCTGCCTTAAAAGTGCTTAGAACACTTACTGTGTTTCCCCCAAAATGAGACCTATCCCCAAAATGAGCCCTAGCAGGATTTCTATGCATTTGTTAACTATAAGCCCTACCCCGATAATAAGACCTAGTGATGGGCGTGGCTATGCAGTGTATCTGGATAGCCACACCATGCATTCCAGTGTCAGTGGTAAGGAAGACTGGAATACCTTGAATACTTTTATCTGCCTCAGCTCCTTTCTCCAAGCTATTCTAACTTGCGTGGGTGCACATGTGGTAACTGCATCCTATTGTGCACATGCAAATGGCTAGGGGAAAGGAATTCATGCATCATTAGTACCAGCCCCACCAACAAGGTTGGCTCCCCCTGTCAGGTTCCAGAAGAAGATGACTTAACTGTATTTGAATAAATGTAGATTGTTGTATTATACTTAATAAAAATAAGACATCCCCTGAAAATAAGCCCTAGTGTGTCTTCTTGAGAAAAAATAAATATAAGACAGTGTCTTATTTTCAGGGAAACATGGTACATTAGCCTACAATTGTACAAAATTGTCTAACAACACAGTATGCTATAAGTATTGGTTGTTTACCCTCATGATTGTTTGGCTGACTGGGAACTGCAGCTTGCCACCACTGTCAAGACCTGCAAATGTATCTTTCTGCATATTACTAACCCAGGAAAGGATGAAAATTCAAAGACATTTTCCGTTGAACTCATATTGCTTTTGTAACATTGTAAGGTCAAAAAGTTATAAGTCAGATCATTCTAAGTCAGGGAATGTCTATACAAGGACACCATCTTTGAGCCATGTGGTGTTTGCATGGTGTTCTAGTCACCATACAAATACACCATGCAAACACGAAACAGCTGATTTTGTTAAGGTTCTTCAAAGGACAGAACCAATGAGATTTGTATATTTGACTTATCTATAGATATATGAAAGGGGATTTATTAGAGGAATTGGTTGACATGATTAAAAAGGCTCAGAAGTCCCACAATAGGCCATCTGCAAGCTGGAGACCCTCGACATCCCAGTAGTGTGTAGTGTGGCTCTGTCCCAAATCCAAAGCCTCAGACTCCAGCACACTGATGGTGTAATTTCCAGTCTGAGGCTGAAGGACTATAAACTTGGAGGGTCCCTGGTGTAAGTCCTAGAGTCCTAAGGCCTGAATGCTTGGGTTTCTGGTATCGACGAGCAGGTGGAGGAGAACGTCCTAGCTCCAGGAAAAAGAGAAATAAAATCCTTTCTTCTCCTTTATTGTTCTGTCTGGGCCCCCAGACAACTGTAGGATGTCCCCCCACCACCACCATATTGATGGCAGATCTTTCCTACTCAGCTCTGTGACTCACACACCAATTTCCATGGAAATACCTTGCAGACACCCAGAAGTAATGGTTTACTAGTTTTCTAGGTGTTTCTTTTTGTGTGTATGAATTTGTTTTTATTGAGGGACACAGGGTAGGAAATGTCTCTGTGGGGTATGGGATACCCCTCCCTCACAGGGATTGTCCATTCTAATCTTCCTGGGGAGCTTTGGGGAACTTTTTCTTCCTCTTGGAGCTGTTCTTGATGCCTGCAGCCTCTTTGGGCCCACTGCTGACCGCCTCCTCCTTAGAGCAGAATTTCCTCTTTTTTTTAGACACGCTCTTGTTGCCTGCCTCCTCAGCATCACTAACTCCTGTTTCCTCCTCGGGTGAAGTTTTCTTCTTCTTGGGAGGACTTACAATGCCAGTGGCCTCCTCAAGATCACTACTAACCAACTCCTCCTTGGAAAAAGATTTCTTTTTCTTGAGTTTGGAGACAGGGATAGACAGGTGGTCTTCCATTCCATTCCCCTGAGGAACCTCCTGGGGCTTTTGCTTTTGCTCCTTTTGGGGGTTTTCCACTGTATCCTCGCTCTCCTCCTGAGTGCTACTGCTGTTTTCTGAAGAAGGGAAGGCAAGTGCAGCCAGTTGTTTCTTTTCCTTCTTCAAGCATTTCTTCTCCTGTTTCTCCAGTTTCCTAGTGATCTCAGCAGCCGCTTCCTTTGCCTGAACCATTGCTTCCTTCGTGACATCCAGATTCTTGCATGGAATGTCTCCAGTCTCATAGAAGAACAGCCGCTTCCCAAAGCTTCTCCCCAACTATGCTCGTGGGCACCTCAGAAAAGCAATTGATTCATGAGGCAATACTGCATTTGTTTGCCAGGTATCGGGAGATTTGGCCTTTGATCTTAGCAGTTGCTTGGCCAATGAAGGTGGAGTGGAAAATGAGTCCATATTTTGGTGTGTTACCCCTTGTCTTCAGGGCTCTGGAAACTTGGTCCCTTTGCTAGGCTCTGGGAATCACTCAGTCTTTAGGTGTTTCTTAAGCCGGTCAAGTTGATACCTAAAATAAACCATCATAAATACCCCATTTGTCAACTTGGCATTGATACGAATTCCTTTGAACTATACTTATTTTCCAGATAAAGACAATAGCAAGATAACAGTTCTACCTAACACGATACAACATCCTGTACACAGTCAAAAGAACACTAATCCCTTTCCCAGAAAAGGAGGTAAAGTCCTTGGGTGATATTTGCTTTTCTCCTGAAATTTCATAACTATGACATAAAATTAACAATTCTAAAATACTGATACAAAGTCAATATATCTTACGTTACATGATAAGAGAGAAATGAGAACAGATGTTTGCTTAATATATGTACACAAACACATAAACGTATTCTTAACAAAATAGAAAGGAAATACTCCTAATAATTACAGTCCTTTTTTCTGTAACTGGTCATGTGGTCTTAACTGATATTTATAACTCCCTTCTTCTACTAGCTGTTTTGTATTCCCTTTGCCTTCGACAAGTACCTGGTTGTGGTTCTTTAGCTGGTGTGCGGGACCAAAATCTTCATTCTTGGAGGTGGAGGAGGTTTGCGCCATTCATAGTCCTGCCTGGCTTGGGAGATTGTAATTTCACATTGACATTAATCACAGGGCATGACACTACTAAGAGACACCCTAAGAGATCTCCTGTATTCCAGGAATACTCTTCCTTACCTCCATTGTGGAGTAACATGCCACTTTTCCCTGGGTAGTCTGTATCACACAGCCCTGCCAACATTGTTATTTCCTTCTCCGGTCAGTTGACCAAGAGGCACAAGGAGCCCAATGTGGCCAGGTGGCAGTCTAACTTCCAGTTCAAAAGAATCATTGTTTTGTCTCCTGGTGGCAAAATTCCTCCCTCTGGAACTAAGATCTTTAGGCCAGAAGAACATAAAGTCATGGAACAAGAAGCAAATAGACATATTTTGCAAGTGGATCACTAGAGGTAATAGTGAATGGTGCCAATATCATTTCTACCTTTTGATTCCCAGACCCAGGAATCCTGGGTATGGAAGAAAGAGCACCATATGTCAGATGCTGATTTAGGGCATATGCAGCCTTCTGGAGAGTCTTTCCTTAGCCCTGCAAAGTATTGTCACCTGGCAGGTGCTATATTTGCAACGTCAAATGCTATCCCACCATGCTTTCCTGCATCCTGAAGCAAGCCAGCTGCCTCAGGATGCTGAGATGCATGAAGCCTGGTAAGAACAGTGAATTCCATCCGCATGAGTCCATTTCTGCACACCTTTGGCTGTGAAGTGAGTTACTACTTGATCAGAAGCAATGCTACGTTAAATACCATGAGGATCGATAAGGCGTTCTACAAGTCTACAGGCAGTAGTTTTGACAAAAGTATTGTGTGCGGGGAAGAAAATTTCATATGCAGGATAAGTATCTATTTCAGTAAGAAGAAAATGTTGCCCTTTTCAAGATTGAAGCAGTCTAGCATAATCAACCTTCCAACAGGTAGCCAGCTGATGACTCTAGGGAGTGATGTCACATCAGAGTCTCAGCCTTTGTCTCTGCTGCTGGTAGACTGAGCACTTAAGATGGCCACAGGCAGGTTGGCCTTAGTGAATATAAGTCCCTGTTTCTCAGCCCAAACCTAACCTCCATTTCTTCTCTCATGGCCATACTTTGTTCATGACCTCATTGGGCAGTGACGGGGTGGCTGAAAAAATATTCATAGGATGGGTTACCCTGTCCAACTGTGACCTCAGCAGTTGTCTGATGTCAATGCTCTTCCCTATCTTTTGAGCATTCACATCAGACATAAATATATTCACATCTTTTGCCTATTCAGGGAGGTTTTACCATATACCTTACCATCAGATTTCTTTGCCATCACCTTTCCAGTCACATTCCTCCTAAGTCCCTGACCATCCAGCCAAACCATTGGCTACAGCCTGTGAATTGACATATAGTTTAATGTCTGACCATTTCTCCTCCAAGGAAAGTGCACAACTGGGTACACTGCCTGAAGTTCTGCCCACTGAGATTTCCCTTCACCACTGTCTTTCAGGGATGTCCCCAAAAGAGGCTGTAGTGCTACCGCTATCCACTTTCAGGTGGTGCTTGCATATTGTGAAGAACTATCTGGGGTGGTGCCTGTGGCTTGAGGAGTAGGGTGCTGGCCCCATATACCGGAGGTGGTGGGTTTGAACCTGGCCCTGGCAAAAACTGAAAAAAAAAAAAAAAAAAAAAGAGCCATCTGTAAAGCAGGCCCTAGCCTTTTCCTCTTTTGTCATCCTTCAAAGCAATTTTGGAACTCTTTTCCTGGAATGGCCATCAGAGCAATTGTCACACAAGGGCTGATAGTTAATTTTGCCAACTCATCCTAGAAAAAGAGACACATACCTCACTGCTGAATGGGAATGGTCACCTTTGAGGTACTCCCCTTAGGAAGCTATGCACAGATGTCAGTGCCTAGTCCACCCTTCAAAGCACTTTTTTGCACAACTTTGTGGCTTGGTGCATTAAATTACACCCAATTCATGATAGGTAGCTGAGCTGATGGTCCACAGTTGAGTGTTCAGTTTCCACTAAAGACCATTAGCAAACCAAAAGTTGTCTCTCAAAAGTAGAGTAGTTGTTTGTGAATGATCACAGGACCATGCTCCAAATTGGCTAAGAGTCTCCACTGCATCTTATGTATAGGGATGTTCTCAAAGGCTCCAAACGGCATTCTATCTGCCATCATCACCTTAAGTATCATTAGATCAGCTGGATCATGACCCAAGTGGCAGAGCATCTTGCACAGACACATCCTGGGCCTGTGACAGAGCCTTCTGTTCTGGATGCCACACAAAGCTAGCAGCCTTTTGAGTCACTCTTTAGATGAGCCAGAGTAACTATCTAAATGAGAAAAGTGTTGCCTCCCAAATCCAAATATATCCTCTAAGCTCTTGTGCCTTGTTCTTGGTTATATGTGGGGCCAAGTGTAACAACTTATTCTTCACCTTTGAGGTGATATCTTGGCATGCTCCATACCACTGGACTCTTAGGAATTTCACTAAATTAAAAATTCCCTGAATTTTAGTAGAATTTATTTCCTACCCTATGACACACAGTAAATCCAAAATAGTTGCTAGTTCATGCTCACTAGGTCCAATGAGCATAATGTCATCAATGTAATAAACCAACATGATATCTTGTGGAAGGGAAAGGTGATGGAGATCTCTGCAAACTAAATTATGACATAGAGCTCATTAGTTGATATATCCCTGAGGTAGGATAGTGAAGGTGTATTTCTAAACCTTGACAGCTGAAAGCAAACTGCTTCTGATGAGTCTTATTGTGGGCAGATATGGAGAAAATGGCATTTACCAGATCAATAGCCACTTACTAGGAGATGTGTTAATTTGCTCAAACAATGGAACCTCAACTTTCATAGCAACTGCAATTGGATTTGCTACTTGGTTAAGCTTTAAACAATCCATCCAACATCCAACAATACAGGCCTAAAAGGGGAGTGATTGGTGACATGGTGGGAATCAGCACACTTGCATCTTTAAAGTCCTATTTCGTGCTTTGTGCTCTGCTGGCCTAGAGGTCTTTGTGCAGAGGGAGGAATTCTGCCACCAGGAGACACAACATTGATTTCATTAGACTAGAAGTTAGACTTCCACCTGGCCACACTGGGCTGCTTGTGCCTCTGAATCAGCATGGTAAGAAGGTAGTTACCATGTTGGCTGAAGTAATTGATACAGATTACCCAAGGGAAATCAGATTATTTTTCAACCATGAAGGTAGGGAAGAGGATACCCAGAAATCCCTTAGGGTGTCTCTTAATGTTACCATGCCCTGTAATTAAGATCAATGGTAAGTTACCTAAAATCAACCATCACACATGGCATTTTTTGGGTATTTTTTTATTATCTACTTTTCTCTGACTTTATATTTAAGTGTGATTCTTGTTAGCACAATATAGTTGTTGTTTATTCCAATTTGACAGCCATAAGCCTGTACTCTTTTTATTTAGATTAGTTACAATTAATGTAATTACTGACGTAGTTGAGTTTACAAACATATTAAATACATTGTTGCTATTCATTTTTCTATTAGGGTCATCTATTTTATATTTTTATTTTTCTATTTCTCTTTCCTTCTATAGGATTAACCAAACTTTAAAACAATTATTCCATTTATCCCTTCTATTATCTTGTAATCATATATCATTAAAATATTCATGTAGCACTTCTAGATATACAACATACAACCTTGACTTATAACAGCCTAATACAAGTTATAGTTTATGCTATTACCTTTTTCCCATTTTTATATTACATATGTATATGTATATATATATAATTTAAATCTCAGATGACATATGGTTATTGTACAATTAATACTCGTTAATATTTACTAATTTATTGCTCTTTTATTCTTTATTCCAGCATGCTTTTTTTTTTTTTTTTTTTTTTTGCTTGTATTTGAGAACATTTTCCCTCTAGCTAAAGATTTTTGTTGTTGTTGTTGTTGCAATTTTTGGCCGAGACCGGGTTTGAACCCACCACCTCTGATATATGGGGCCAGTGTCCTACTCCAGGGGTTACAGGGGCCACCCTAAGATTTTTTTTTTCACTGGCCAGTCAAGACTTTATTATTTTTAATTCTCTGAAAAATAACATCAGTGTATCAAGTTCAACTGAAGATTTTTTTTAAGACTTGTCAGGTGCCGTAGTGAGAAAGACACCTGAGAAAAAGTTCAATTTCATCTAACTGTGAACGATCAGTTGAGATAACTTACTACCTTTGGATCAGCCTGAAGGTATCTCTTTAATTACTTTTAGTAAAGATCTTATGTCACAAGTTCCTTTAATTTTGTTTGTCTGAAAATATGCTTATTTTCCAGTTAATGTGAAAAGATAATTTCAACTAAAAGATAAGTTAGCAACTATTTGATTGTTAGCTTCCAAAGATTTCATCAATTATCTCCTAACTTTCATTAGGTAGGGGCTGCTGTGGCGTACCATCAAGACTTTTCTTTGAGATCCAAGTGTTACTCCTTCTCTTACTAGGAATGTTGGTCACATTCAATGACTGCTTGATATGAGTGTACAAAGATTCAGCGCACAACTGAAGGGCTTTTGCAGTTCCTGAGTCCTCCAGGGTTTTGGCTGAGACCACTGTTGAAACTGCATCAAACTAACTTCTCTCTGTCTAGTGTTGTTTTCTTTTTTGCCTCACAGGTAATGTTCCTAGTGTCAAGCTCAAATAATTTTCTTCATACAAACCTGTGTGTCTTCCAGCCCCTAAGATTGTTCCTAGTGATTTTCATCCTTTGGTATTCATGAACTTTTGTAGTCATTGAATTAGAGTGTTTTTGTAAACAATAGACCACTATACTAGTGGTAGTATAGAACTTCTGAGGCTAGATATAAATGGCTTTGCAGTTTCACCTTTTTCTCTAGAGTTTCACACCCTAAGAAAAGTGAGCCACCAAATAGTGAGAGCACCCAAACAGCCCCTTGTAGAGGCCAGCGTGGAAAAGAAAAGAAAAGAAGTCCAGCATCAACCTGATAACTTTGTAAAGGAGCCTTTAGAAATAAATTAAATTCTCTCTCTCTTTTAAGACAGTCTCCTTTTGTCACCCTCAGTAGAATGTTGTGGTGTCACAGCTCACAGCAACTTCAAACTCTTAGACTCAAGTGATTCTCTTGCCTCTGCCTCCCAAAGAGCTGGGTCTACAGGTGCCTGAACAATACCCAGCTATTTTTAGTGATGGTGTCTCTCTTTGGCTCAATCTGGTCTCCAAATCCTGAGCTCAAACAATGCAGCCTTGGCCTCCTTTAGATGACTGAAGCCCTAGCTAACATCTGGATGTGATCCATACGAGTCCCTGAGCCAGAATGTACCAGTCAACCTAGAAATGAATTCCTTACCTACAGAAACCATAATTAATAATAAATTGCTTTTTTTGTTTTAATCTGGTGGGATTTGGAGTTGATTTTTTCTGCACAATAGTCGATATAGATTTTGATAATTGAAAATTGGGTATTGCCTTAACAAAAACCTAAAAATATGGTGATATTTCTGAGACAAGTTGGTGGGAAGAGCTGATAGGACAATGAGGAGTTTATTAATGAAGCCTAAATGCTACTTGAGACAGTTAATGAAAACTGGATGGTGCTCAATGAGAAAATGAGGTAAGAAATTAAAGAAAAGTAAAGAAAATGTTATACTAGAAAAAAAAGAATGCTTATAACGGAGTGATGGGAAGCCTATCCATATTGTTGTCTGAAATTGGAATGGAAAATTTTAAATATGCCCAGTGAACTGAAAGAAATCACTAAGATTTCAAGACAGAGAGTGTTAAATGTATCACTAGTCTTCTACTTGCAGCTCATAGTAAAATACAAGAGAGGAGAGATAAGCTAAGGGCAGAACTGTGAAAATTTTAAAAATCCAGGGCATGCTGGGTTTGAAATTAAAATTGTTTCCTATTCCAAGACTTGCAGATGGCAAACAATGCTAAAATTAAGAAATGGCTTTTAAGCATATATCATTCTCAGGAAAAACATAATCTAAAGATGAAGCAGATGGCGTGAATGTAAAATCCTTTGTTAAGAGTGAAGAAAAATCTGAAGCAATGCCTCAGAGAAAAAGTCCTGTAAGAATGTGAGGAATGTGCTTGTAAATCCTCTCTGTTAATAATAAGTCTTCTATCTTGGAGATGTTGCACATCAATGACCCAAGAAGAACTCCAAGGTAAAGAAAGTCTTCTATTATAGTAAATACATTTGGGGGTGTGGCTTTCGTCTAGAGACATTTGTGGGTATGGCTTTTGTATAATTGAGTGAACTCTAATAAGATTCATAGGAGACCAACAACATTTTAAAGAGAATTGTACTAATAGCAATAATACATGAACTAAAAGGGACCAAGATAGTATAAGATAACAAGTAGTCTTTGGACTCCCAAATTTTCTGAGTCAGAAGGAAGGCTGATAAACTACTCAGCTACCATTTGTAGCAGAGGAAAGCTAATTAGAGGTGTAACTGAAGCAAGAGCTCAGTGAGTAGGCCCAGGTGCCATCAAGAACCATTTCTAAGCAGTCATAAGACTGAATTCTAATTAATGGATTTGTGACATGTGCCAAGGTATATTTTAGAATTGATATGTACCAGTGATTCCTGTATGATTCTTCTCATTTTTCTTATTTTTAATGGGGGAAGGTCTATAGTATTTATATTGTCCTTGCCTTACCATTGTAATTTGGGTTATTTGGGGAATATGTCTTTAGTTCAAAGGTGTTCAGATCAAGGAAAACTACTCTAGATGATATATATGAGGAACAACCATCGGGGAACTTTACCTGCATTTGGTCCTAATTAGATGATGCTATCGTAGGCTTCTAGCTAATGTAATGATGTTATATGATGAAACTTTTGAGATCCCTAAGAGGCAGTTTATTTTGCATAGGGGAAGGACATGAATCACTGGAGTCAGAGAGCCAACTAAAGTAGTCAGACTACACCACCCCCTGTTATTTATGCTCTTGGTTAATACCCTTCCACATTGAATCAAGGCTGACCTATGTGGCCAATAGAACACTGGAGTTTAAATGTGTGTCACTTCCTAAGACAGATCATAAAAAGCATTGCAACTTCTTTCTTGATTCCTTAGATCATTCTATGTGGAGGAAGCTAGCTGCCATATCATGAAGACATTTAAATAGCACCATCACAAGGAGCCCTGGGGACAAACAGCAGCCAAACTTGTCAGCCGTGTGACTTAATATCCTTGAAGGTGAATCTTTGAAAACCAGCTGAAGTCAAATTGTTTAATGGCTGCAGGCACAGTCAACATCTGACTACAATCCTATAAAATAGCCTAACCCTAAACTATAACTCAACCAAGCTATTTCTAAAATCCTGTGGTTTCCCCAGGAACCATAGGAGAGAATAAATTATTGATATTAAGCCATTTTGGAGTGATTTGTTGATTTGTTATGAAGCAATATCCGTTAATACACCAGCTCAGATACAATTTCCATTTATATGCACATTAACCTTTTGAGCATTTCTTTTGTTTTTTTAGACAGAGTCTCACTCTGTCATCCTGGTTAGAGTGCCATGGCATCATCATAGCTCACAGCTACCGCAGTCTCTTGTGCTCAAAAGTTCCTCTTGAGAAACACAAAGCCAATCAAACTAAGACATACCCTAACTGTGCAAGTTATCAATTTATTGCCTCTCAAAACCAAATTCAGTATGGGCTCCATAATTATGGTCTAGGCTTTTAATGAGCATTTCTGTTATACAGTGAGAACAGTATTAAGCTTTGTCAACAGTAGGTGCTGGAGGGAAATTGAAGGTAGAAAAAGGAGCTTCTCTTCTTGGTCCAGTTTGTTGCTGTTTTGTTTCTATTTATTCTTGCTGTGCAGACTATCAGCTACAAATATGTGAGAACATCATAGTTTTACACTGTCCCACTGCAAGGGAGCATCTACAATCCCTCAACGAACTTGCAGCTCTGGCTTGGGTCTGGTGACCAGGTTGGGAGCTAGAGGCATTTCAACTCCCTCTTCATGACTATCCATAGGCCTCTTCTCATTTGATTCCCCCAAGGTTGTTTGATGCTGTCCAAAGATTGTGGACCAACTCTGGGCCATGACGCAGTGAACCCTGCCGTTCAGTGGGCAACCTTCTTCAGTGAGGATTGAATGCCAGCCTCTGTGGTAGGACTTCCCTTTCTAATTCCTGTCCTTCATTGTATGTTCCCCTTCAGCCATAGGGTATCTTTTTAAGGTCTTTTTATATGATGAGTAATTTTTCTCTTGCTGCTTTTAAGATTCTCTCTTTGTCTTCTGACAGATTGACTATGATGTATCCAAGCATGGAATTCTTTAAGTTTATCCTACCTGAAGTTTGTTGAGCATCTGGCATGTGCTGATTAATGTTTTTCATTAAATTTGAAAACTTTTTTGCCATTATTTCTTCAAATGCTCTTTTTATCAAGCCCCACTCCTGAGACTATGTGTATGTTGGTATGCTTGATGGTTTGCCATGATTTTCTGTGGGTCTTTGTTTTTCTATATTATTTTAATCTTTTGGGTTCTTAGAAATTTAATTGACTTATTTTCAAGTTCGCTGATATTTCTACCAATTCAAACCAGTTTTTAAGTTCTTCTGGTGACTTAGTCATATCAGTTATTGCATTTTTAAACAGAATTTCTACTTAGCTCTTTTTGTTGTTATTTTCACCTCTTCATTAATATTTTCTATGTGGTAAGGTATCATTCTCCTATTTTCTTTTGTTCTGTGAATGTAGTTTCATTTCATTCTTTGAACATGTAATAGATAATTTAAAGGTTTAGCTAATAAATTCAACATCTGAATTCTTTGATAGTTTCTGTTAGCTTTTTTTTTTTTTCTAAATCAATATATGGGCCCATGTTCTTGTTTCTTTGCATGCCTTATATTTTTTACTGAAAATTGGACATTTTATTCTATTTTTATTTTTAGTTTTGGAGACAGAGTCTCACTATGTTGTCCTCAGTAGAATCCCATAGTTTCACAGTTCACAGCAACCTCAAACTCTTGGGCTTAAGCAATTCTTTTGCCTCAGTCTCTCAAGTAGCTCAGACTACAGGCACCTGCCACACACCTGGCTATTTTTGTTGTTGTTGTAGATGTCAGTTTTATTTGGCAGACCCAGGCCAGTTCCAACTCATCAGCCCCGGTGTATGTGGCCAGTGCCCTAATCACTGAGTGACAAGCAACAAGAGTGAAAATTAGACATTTTAAATAATATTATGTGTCATTTGCAGAAATCTGGACTCCCACAATAATCGTTTTTGTTGTTGTTATTGCTATTTGTTTAGTGACTTTCTTTTACCAATTTTGTAAAGTCTGTATGTTTGTTTTATCACCTGCAGTCACTGAAGTCTCTGCTCAGTTAGCTTAGTGGTCAGTTAATGATGGGCAGACATTTTCTTAAATGTCTTGAACGAATAAGGCTTCCAGCCTTTGCTGTTGTGGTCTGCACATTGGGTCATGTCTTCATTGCTCTTGCAGACAGTTTAAAATGCAGCCTTGCCTACACTTGCACTCAATTTCCACTTGCACGGAGCCTCAAGATCAGCCAGGGGTAAAACCTAGAATCTCCTTAGATTTATGCTAGGAATGTGCCCAGCCTTGGACATGCTCCCAGCCCTAGATATATGTATGCATGACCTACTCTATTTCTAGGTGGTTTTCAAAGGCCCCTATGGATATCTCATTTTATAGTTTCATCCTTTAAGCTCTTATTCAACCTATTCTTAGCCTCAGCTGGTAATGCTGCCTCAGGCAGCTATGATGTTAAAAAAAAAAAAAAAAAGTCATTGTTTGTAACAAATGCCTGACAGCAGTGCTGTTTGCAGAGTGAGGTCAAATAAAGATAAGCCCTAAAAATGAAATTTTTAAACAAGCTGCTATACAAGTCAAACAGTGAAAATTCTCTAGGGATGGAGCTTTGGGGAGTCCCAACTCTTATTGCTTCTTTAGTGGCTGATCCTAAAGTTGTGCTGTTATTGACTTTCAAGACCACTAGGAAGCTGAGGAAAAAGTTATGAGATTAAGGCAAATTAAAGTTCCAGGAGATTCAGTGTTCTTTTAGAAATTTAGCTATTTTTCTTGAGTAATTACTCTTCAGATTGTTGCAAACCTTCAGTTAATTTCCAGAGTTCTAAGAAAAGTTGATTTTTATAGTTTTGGCAATGCTATCATGGCTTTTATGGAGAAGCAGATTTTCAAAGGTCTTTGCCATTTCATAAGTAGATCATGATATTTTTTAAAGTCTCATTTACCATCACATAAAAAAATATAAAATGTTTACCAAGGAGTTTAAAATTTTTGAGCAAATTTAAAATGAAAATTTTAAATGTGCTTTTGAAAGAAATTTAAAAAGACCTAAATAAATGGAAGGATATACCATGTTCATGAATTGGAATATTCAGTATTGTCAAGATGATGTTTCTCCCCAGGTTGATCTATAGATTCTATACAAAATTGAGAGAATGAAATTTTACATGAAAATTAATTGGGTCTGGAATAGTCAAATAATTTTGAAAAGGAATTCATTCAATTGAAAGACTTTAACTTATTTCATGGTTTGCTTTAAAGCTACATATGGTATGGTATTGACAGAAAGATCAATGAAACAGAATGTAGTGTTTAAAAAACTTACGTAGTGCTAATTGATTGTCAACTGCTTGGTTTGGATATGGTTCATTTGTCTTGGTCAAATCTCATGTTTAAATTTGATCTCTAGTGTGGCAGTGTTGAAAGGTGGGGATCTAATTGAAGGTTTGGGGTCATGGGAAGGAATCCCTCATGAATAGACTGATGCCCTCCCTTGGGAGAAGGTGAATTCTCACTGTATTAGTTTAGAACTCTGTATTAAAAGGAGACTAGCACCTCCCCATCTCCCACTTCCTCTTTTGCCATGTGATCTCTGCACATAGCAGCTTCTTTTCACTTTATGCCATGCATGAAAGTAGCCTGAGGTCCTCACCTGATGCAAGTAGACTTTCCAACCATTAGAATCATGGGCCAAATGAACCATTTCTTTATAAATTACCCAGTGTCAGACATTCCTTTATAGCAACACAAAAATGAACTAAGACATCGACGAAAATAGCAACTTAGTTTACTTAGGAAATAGTCAGGGTCTTTCCTCCTCAAAATGGTGTATTAACATCTGTATTCTCACATTAAAAAATAACATTAGACCCTTACTTCATGCAATGTATAAAAATTAACTAATAATGTATCAAAGGATGTTCCTCTTGCCTGACTGCATTTGAGTTAGGAAATCTTTTTTTTTTTTTCCACCTTCAGATTGAAACTGAAAGATTGGTTTTTTCTTAGATCTCAAACCTTCTGGTCATGGGACGACAACTACATCATTGGCTCCCCTGGGTCTCCAGCTTGCCAACTGCAGATCTTGGGACTTGTTACTTACCATGTAAACAAATTCCTTATAATAAATCTCTTCATATATAAATATATATGAACACATGTACATAATTACATTTGTAAGATTGGACAATGAAGTTCCCACACTCATTCTAGAAAAAGTGCTACATACCTCATTGCTGAATATCCTTATGGTCACATTTGAAGTACTCCCCTTGGGAAGCTATGCACCAATGCAAGCACCTAGTCCAACCTTTAAAGCATTTTTTCTAGGATGGTTTCACAAACTTTATTTTCAGACTTTGTATGATGTCATGAGAGCTCTGATGGTTGTTCTATAAAAAGAATTCCAAAATTGACTTGAAGGGTAGATGAGGTACTGGCATCAGTGCATAGCTTCCCAAAGGGAGTACTTTGAAGATGGCCACTGTGATATTCAGCAATGAGGAATGTAGCACTTTTCTAGGATGTGTTCATGAACTTATCTGACCTCATATGTCATGTGTGTATTTGTGTGTGTGTGTGTGCATGTATCTTCTGTTGATTTTGTCTGTATGAAGAATCCTAATACAGCTACATATAAGTGGTATTAACATGAAGATCAATAACACTAATCACCCTCCCTCTACCATCACGCTTATGGTTCATCCTATAAGGGTACATGTGAATCTCTCTAAATATAGAATATAAATGTCTTAACACAATAACTAAGAAAATGACATGAAGGCTATGTTAACCAGTTGGATGAAAGTATTTCAAATTGTATATAGAAACAGCACTCTGTACCCCATGATAGTATTAATGTACACAGCTATGATTTAATAAAAAATAAAAATAAAAAAAGATCAATAACAGAGAATGTAGTTTCAAAAATAAAACATGGGTAGGATTAATTGATTATCAACAAAAATGGCAAAGTATTTTACATAGGAAAAGGTAGTTCTTTTCCACAAATAGTGTTATGACAATTGTATATCCACATAAAAAAATGAAATTTTATCCTTACATCAAAAATACACAAAAATGTTAACTTACAGTGAATTACTGACCTGAATAAAAAGCTAAAAGTATAAAAATTCTAGAAGAAAACATTAGATTCATGGCTTTGAAGTAGGGAAAACATCTTTTTAGAATGCAAAAAGCACTACCACTCAGAAGTTAAATCAATTAAGAACAGATAAATTGGGCTTTATAAAAATTTTAAATTTCTGATTTTTGAAAGGATAGGAAAATGTAAAGCAAACTATACAAACAGAGAAAGTATTACCAATGTGCACATCTGAAAAAAAATTGTATCTAGAATGTGTGTTTATAAGTATACTTATAAGACATGTACCTGTAAAACCTCTTTAAAATGAAGAAAAAATGAAACAGGTATATTATAAAAAAGATACACTATTGACAAAAAATAATTAAAAGATCATCTTTTGTCAACAGGTAAATGCAAACTAAAACCATAAGGGTATACCACTACACATACACTATAAAGGCTAAAATTTGCAAAAGTGAGCATGCCAAGCATTGGTGAATATATGGAGAAATTGGAATGTATACATTTCTGATGAGAATATAAAATAAATACAATCACCTTGGGAAATAATTTGATTTTTTTTATAATGTTAAAAAACACACCAAATAAACCAGCAATTTTATTTCTTTGGTATCCACTCAAGAGAAAATAAAATTTATGTCCATAAAACATTTATACATAAATGTTCAAAGCAGCTCTATTCATTCTGGGTAAAAACTGGAAATAGTAAAAATGGTCAGCAAGAAAATGCACAACACACAATGAATATTATTCAACAGTAAATGGAGCAAAGAACTTATCCTTGCAAAACGTGGATAAGCCTTAAAAACATCATGCCAAGTGAAAGAAACCAGATATAAAAGAGGACTTGCTTTATGAAATTTCACATATATGAAATTCTCAAAGCAAAACTAATTTACAGTGACAGATAACCAGATCAGTAGTTTCCTAGGTCTAGGGGAGGGACACAGGAGCAATGACTGAAACTTGTCATTTTAACCATACTTAAAACAAGTGCCGTTTATTATATGTAAATTGCACTTTAATAAAATTCTTAAAAAATACGTATGAGAGATTGAACTCTGCCATTTAGATATTTACAGCCCAGCTCTTCAACAGCCCCATCCACCTCATCCTCACTGCAACACAGCTTCAAATCTAGGGAATATCTTGAGATGGAGACCAGCTATATGCTTGAGAGGGGACCCTTGCCCTGGCTGATCCTTTTTTGTAAGTATGTAAAATTGCAAGAAATTTTACCTGGCTTTCTAATTCTCAAATCTCCCACACAGCTCCAGAATTCACTGTTGTTTTTTTGTTTGTTTGTTTTGTTGTTTTGTTTTTGTTTTTGAAGCTCCTCATGTTTCTAATTTGTTACTGCAGCCCATGTGACCACTGAAGACAGACTGATGTCTCTTTTTTTACAGCAGATGGTCTCTGCTTTGGCAAAGCCAGACTATCATTCTGCCACCCAGGAGTGGCAGATGCTGCCAAGGAAAGAAAAGCTGGTGACTGACAAATCTTCTGGGAAAGTTATCTGAGAATTCATCTCATCTTATGGTCCTTATTAGAGGGTGAATATTTGTGTTCTCTAAAAAGTAATGTGTTAAAACTTTAACCTCTGATGTGATGGTATTTGGAGATGGGATCTTTGGAAGGGAATTAGGGTTAAATGAGGTCATCAGGGTGGAGCCCCACTCTGGGATTAGTGCATTTATAAGAAGAGACATCAGAGAGCTCTACTCTCTCTAACAATGTGCACACAAAAGGCCAGGTGAGGACACAGCAAGAATGTGGTCATCTGAAATGCAGGAAGACAGGCCTCACCAGATCTAGTCATTGCTGGGACTCTAGTCTCGACTTTCAGCCTCCGAAACTGTGATAAAATCAATTTCTGTTGTTTAAACTACCCACTCTGTTGTATTTAGTTATGGAAGTGTGAGCAGTCTAAGACAGTTCTCATGGTTTTCACAAATCTTTTACACTTTAAAAAATAATATTTGGCAAGGCACAGTGGTTCACTCCTGTAATCCTAGAACTCTGGGAGGCTGAGGTAGGTGGATTGCCTGAGTTCAGGAGTTCAAGACCAGCCTGAACAAGTGCGAGACCTCATCTCTAAGAAAAATAGCCAGGCATTGTGGCAGGTGCTGGTAGTCCCAGCTACTAGGAAGGCTGAGGCAGGAGGATCACTTGAGATGAAGAGTTTCAGTTTGCTGTCAGCTAATACCCCATGGCACTATACCAAGGGTGACAAAGTGAGACTTTGTCTCAAAAAAAAAAAAAAAAGATGTTTGCAATTGATTTGGCTTTTTGTCCTGTTGCTGCAGGAGCATTGGCTTGATATGACCTGATTTGTTGAACTGATTAAACCAGACTTCTATATTGCTCCTGCTATGTAAATTATTTCATTGGTACCATACACTTACTGGATTCGTTCTTCTCTTCTTACATATTAACAGAAATGTCAGCTGTTATGGTGGTACATGGCTGCCCACAATAAATATTTTATTTTATTCCCACTGGGATATGAGCAAAAAATATGTGGAAAACTGCGTAGACACCTCTTCAGAGGGAAGGAATCTGCTCCCCTCTCCCCTTTCCCTCTTCCTGCTGGTTGGAATATACATGTGGTAATGAGCCATCTGGTGCTATGTGGACAAAAGCAACTCCTAAAGAAAAGAGGAGTGAAAAAGTGGCCTTGCTTCTCACATTTTTAGGGAGTAGATCCACATACCAGCTCCAATTTTTACTTGAGAAAAAAATATACTTTTTTTCTGGTTAAAACCATTATTGTTTTTGTCTCTATCCACTTGCAGCTGAATTTATATCCCAGCTAATACTCTCACCAATATCTTCATTATTTGGGGTTAGAATGTTTGCATTTGTGAATATGTTAATTCATTCAACAAAGTACTTGCTATGTGTTGTGCCAGGCACTGATTATGCAAACTTGCAAGCTTATGGCCCAAGACTAAATTTGAAACCCAGATATGCTTAATTTGGCCCTTTTTTTTTCCTTTTCTTTCTTTCTTTTTTTTAAGCTAACATGGGAATGTTGTCAAGAGCTGAGTAGAAGCTGTCCTTGTTAGATTACACTTTCACTTTTCATCCAGCCTACTTCATTCATTTGGTTTACTTGCCTGGTCACTGTTAGAATTAAAGTTTGAGGCTCTTCTATTAGAGGTACTATGTTGGGACATAATCCTTGAATTAATATGCTTATATTCTTCTTGAATTAATATGCTTATATTCTAGGAGAGCAGTAGACAGGTATGACCATCACTATGCTATGGCACAGGTTGGCTAATATATTCCATTGTTTTTGTAAATAAAGTTTTTATGGGTACACAGCCGAGCCCATTCCTTCCCATATTGTCTATGGCTGCTATTGCACTACTGTGGCAGAGTCCGGTAGTTAAGACTAGGTCTCTGAGTCCCTGCATAGTTGCTGTGCTACTGTAACAAATCACCACAAACCAGATGGTTAAAATGGTAGCAAAGTCAAGGTGTCTGCAGGGCCACCCTTCTCCCAGGAGCTTCCGGAAAGAATCCGTTTTCCACCTCATCCAGTTTCTGGCGACTGTGGACATTCCTTAATTAATGTTTGCATCATTCCAATCTCTGTCTCTGTGGTCACATTGTTTCCTCTTCTTCTATCTGTTTTCTCTTCTGTGTATGTTTTATAAGGACATGTGTTGTTGAACTTAGACCCCATCCAGATAATTCAGGATGATTTCTTCATCTTAAGATCCTTAACTTAATTAGATGTGAAAGGACTCTTTCTTCAGTGGGGTAATATTCACATGTTATTGCCATTAGAAGGTATCCATATTTTTTAAGGGGCTACCAATAACTCACTACACTCTCTGCTATAGTTTAAAAAAAGTGTATTGGAAATTTAATTGCCATTGTAACAGTAGTAAGAGGTAGGGCCTTTAAGATGTGAGGTAATTAGGCTACAAAGACTCTACTCTTATAAATGAATCAATACTGTTATCGCTGTGGTGGGCTGGTTATCACAGGAGTGTGGTCTTGATAAAAGGATAAGTATGGCCTCCATTTTCTCTCTCTCTCTCTCTCTATGCTCTTCTGTCTTCCACCATGGAAAAATGCAGCACAAAAGCCCTTACCAGTTTCAAGCACCATGCTCGAGGACTTTCCAGGGTATAGAATCATAAGCTAAACAAGTCTCTGTTCTTTATATATTACCCAGTCTATAGTATTCTGTTATAGCAACAGAAAATGGACTGAGACGCTCTCAGATCCTAAAATATTTATTATTTGTCTCTTTATAGAAGACGTTCCCCAACCATCTTCCATGGTGTAGTGGAAGGAAGGTCATTTAATTCAGAGTGACAGAGGTGAGAGAGGAAGAACATATTGCTAGAAAAAGTGACATTTCAATTGAGTATTGATAACTGGGTACAGTAAGGCCAGGTTGAGGAATGTCGTGAAAATATGAGAGTAGAAGAGGGGGGAAATTCTTCAGAGAGAGACAGGAAATAGCAGCATGTTCAGAGGCCCAGAGGAATGAAACAGTGTGATATGTGGGTGAATACGAGTAGCTCAGCATGGCTGTTGTGGCATGTACATATGGAAGAGGGGCAAAGCTCAGAGCATGAAGAACAATAAGGACCAAACTAAAAACTTTGTATCTAATCCAAAATACCATAGGGCACAATGGTGAATTATGCTTAAAGAAATTAGACTTAAAGAAAAAGCAAAGAGATTTGCATGTTGTAAGGATCAATTGGGATCAATACATAGTAAATAAATTGAAAAAATATCAAGGGTTGAGTCAGGAGAAAAGTTAAGAAGCTATTACAGGATTCTAAATGTCATACTGAGCGCCTGAACTGGAGTGGTGGCAGTGGAAACGGAGAATATGTAGGATAGGAGTGTGATTTAGGAGGTAGAATGAATAGGACGTAGAGGCTTATTTGTTATAGATGTGGTAGGAACTGGAGGAATAAGATGACTCCCAGATTTCTGACTTGTGAAAGTGGGTAGGTATTTGTCATGAATATAGAGATAGAAAATAGAGAAGAATCGATTTGGAAGGAAAGATGGAGAGTTCCATGGTGTACCTATTGAGTTTGAGGGTAAGATGGTCCCTAACATTTTGAACATGTTTGAGTTTGGATATCTGTATGAATTTATTGAATAAATCTTGCATCTGTGGGTCTGAAGATTAAGAAAGATGTTAGAACTAAAGGTATAACTTTTATTTTTTAAAATCTGTTATGAAGACTCTATATTTTCTCATAATTGTTCTTATCTATTCAAAATCATTCCCCAAAGAGTGAGGTAAAGACTCATTTAAATTAACTTGCCAAGATAAAAGGATATTATTCTTTATAATAATATTGTGGTATGTTCATTACTGTCAGGTAATGAAAATCAGCGATCTCCTCACTCCTGTTTTTCTGTCTACTTTACAAATACTAATTAGTATTTAAATTACTCATGCATGGTGAATAAGGGCACCACAGAGATTACTCATATACTTCTTGGGTGCCGAGGATCCAATTTACCCTCACAGTAGACTGGGCACACAGGAAGTGACTAACTTATGTTTGAAGTGACATGATAAAATAAGCAAAGCCCACAGAATTCGCCTGACATAGGTGTTCAGTACTAGCCAGAGCTGGATTATCCAGTTTGCAGCTTATCTGATACGTTTCTTGTTTTCCTCTTGTTTCTACTTTGTGGGAATCTGGGGGTATTTTGCAGCTGGCCTTGGGGCTGAGAGGTTGTTTTCGTCTTTACTGACTCTCCCCTGTCAGACTCTTGACCCAGACGCCGGTTTCCAGTAATTCCCTCAGCATGGTGGAGCCCAAGGAGCTGGTGCCTGATTCTGGTGCTATGTTTACATTTGGAAAGACTAAATTTGCTAGAAAATATTCCCAGTAAATTCTGGTTGAAAAGTGATAAATGTGTATGTCTATCATGTGGAGAGGAACATACTATAACAATCTTTATGTTTGGCAGTAACAACTTGGGATGAGTTAGGATTAGGATCAAAGTCCACAAGCCAACATGTGTCAAAGCTCTAAAACCTGAAACAGTGAAATTTGCTGCCTGTGGAAGGAACCACCCTAATCTCAGCAGAAGGCGGCACATGCAACTGGAGGAAATAATGAAGGGCAGTTGGGACTTGGTGACACTGAAGAGAGAAACACTTTTCATCTGATAAGCTTTTTTACATCCCAGCATAAGATTAAGCAGCTCTCTGCTGGATCTAATACTTCAGCTGCACTAACTAAAGACAGACAACTTTTTGTGGGGGGTGAAAATTCTGAGGAGCAAATTGGTTTAAAATACGTAACTAATGCATGTGTCCCTAATCAGGCAACCATGGGAATCTGTCTCCTGGATCTCCTGTGGGTATCACCATACAGCTTTTATCACAGTGGATGGTGAACTATACACATTTGGAGCATGTGAATTTGGGAAATTAGGTCTTCCCAATCAGCTGCTGACCAATCACAGAACACCCCAGCTGGTGGCTGGAATTCCTGAGAAAGTGACTCAAGTCGCCTGCGGTGGAGGGCACACATGGTTCTCACAGAGAAAGCTGTATATGCCTTCGGGCTGGAACAGTTTGGTCAGCTGGGTTTGGCATTTTTATTTTTGAAACTTCAGAACCCAAGGTCCTTGAGCAGATTAAAGATCAGAAAATAAGTTCTTTGTCCTGTGGAGAAAATCATGCAGCTTTGATAACAGAGACAGGTGCTCTGTGTACTGTTGGAAATGGTTGACGTGGAAAATTCAGACTTGGACTGGAGAATTTTACCAGTCAGTTCATTCCCACTTTCTGCTCTATTTTTTTTGAAGTTCAGTTGGTTGCTGGCAGTGGATGTGCCATGCTAGTCCTTGCCACTCCTTGACCTGGCATTGCAGAAGAAATAGAATTAGATGAAACAATTGATTCAGGCTTATCTGTAGCAACTTTTCTGCCCATCGGCAGTCCAACCTCGGGAAACACAGACTAGGACTCTATCAGCACGCATGCGCAAAGAGAGGAGCGCTTTCCCCAAACTCGAACTCGGTTCGAATGTTGTGAACACTGCCTCCAACAGAGGGGGCTACCGCTGCACCTGCTTTGTTTTCCTCTAGTTCATTCCCTTTCCATTTGCTTAAGAATAACCTGTGAGAGAAAAGTGTATCTGTAAAGGACTCTGTGCAGCCAATGGAACCAGATTATTTTCAATATAAAATGACCAAAGAGAAAGAGACAGAAAATTCTTGAACAGCAGATTCAGAAAGCTTTGGAGAAACTACTGACGTCTTAAGTATGACTCATATAATGAGCCAGAATTCCAATGACAAGGCATTACACTCGCCACCGGTTCAAAAACAAAAGGATCACAAAGTGTTAGAAACGAAGAAGCAGAACCTGAAAGTGTGCCTGAGAAAATTGATGCTGAAAAGCTGGCAGGTGAAATGGAAACTGCAGAAGGTGATGAAAATGTTCCTGAAGGTGACCCCAGTGAAACAAGAGACAGAAATAACCAATGAATCCGCTAAAACCATTGAAAAGGAAGAAACAGCCAACCCAGAGGAACAGGCCATTCGTGAATACAATGAAAATCCAAAAGACTTTTGTCTTCAAAAGGAGGTCAAGGGCAAGTCAGAAAAGTATACGTAATACTAATGAGCCACTTCCAGAGATAAATCCAATAAAAGATCAAATAGCTTTGAAAAACAATAAGAAAGATGCTAACCAGAATCAATCACATGGGGCAAAATCATCCGACTTCTGCACCAGCAAGTATGTCCAATACTATAAATATATATTTACATTTTCATAGTCACCAAGCATATTACAATTTATACTTGAAAAGTGTTATGACTTCTAAAGGAAAGTTTCTGGAAAGTCTTTTAAAAATACAAGTTAATATGTTTTATTTGATTTGAACAGTATGACCAGTTTTGATATTTATGTATGCTGATATTTATAACAAGCAGTTTCAAAATATGTGTATCTTAAACTCTTCTTCAAGTGCTGTGGCCTTAACTGTTCGGTGCTGCAATATAAAGTATATTTTCATATGTGAAAATTTAATTGACATATTTCATAGTTTTTACTAAACAGTTTTCCTTCTTTACAATATTATAAGGCAATATTTGCAATTCATGACACTGTTACAGTTTTCATGTATTTGCAATTTTTAAAAACCGACTCAAAATTGTTTATAATGAATATATTTTAATAAACTATATCTGGTTGGTTCCACTTTTATAATGGGTGAGTTTGAATAAACTTTGGAGGTACTTGGAAAAAAACAAAAAAGAAAAAAAAGGAGCCTTTAGCATGACATGCTCTTTCTGATCTCAAGAACAACCTAGAAATATTTCCATCACCACCCCCAAATGTCCTCAGTCTAGATTGGGTCCTTTTCATCTTTAGATTAGAAAAACTTCCCCCAGTGATGCTATCTTTATTCATTCACCTAACTTATTTTATTCATCACAGAATCCTGTTTGTTTCCTTCTTCAAACTAAGAGAAATCTGTCATTATCTATTCTTTATTTTTTTCTTAATCAGCTGCAACAGGAACTTAATTTCTGTTAATGATATTTTCTGTTTTGATTTTACTTCACTTTTTTTTTTTTTGCAGTTTTTGGCCGGGGCTGGGCTTGAACCCACCACCTCTGGTCTATGGTGTCGGTGCTCTACTCCTTTGAGCCACAGGCACTGCCCCGAATTTACTTATCTTTTGATTTTTTTTCTAGATTCACATTTAATCATTTTTCCTTTTTTATCTTAAAATTCCATCTTTTGTAGTTTGTTTGGTTTATCCTTTTGAATGTTCATGAGATTTACACTAAGAATCTCCTCCTGTTTATTATTTTTTATTTTATCATGAAAGGGTTTAAGGCTCATACTTATACCCTTTAGCATAGCTTTTATAGTAATATATTAAGATGCTTTATAATTTGTTTTGAATTTATGTATGAGTCCAGAGGTTATCTAGAGTTTATTTCTCAGTGCCTAAATAGGTAGACTGGAAATACATTTCATTATATAATATTTGATACATTCAATGGGCTATCTGTAAAAATTGGCACTCACCAACCAAACTGAAAAATGGAACATTAACAATATCACTGAAGCACTGAAGTATGTGCTTTCTCTTCTTTTCTACTTATCAATTTGACTAACCCTAAAATAGAACCACACTATCTCATTACTCTAGCTTTATAACTTTTAATAACTGTTATGTCAACTCCACCATGTCATTCTATTTCTTTGAAATGTCTGATGAATGTCAGGGAAAATGATATAGTAGGCAACTTCAAGGGTTTGCCCCTCCAAAGAAACCCAGGTAAAACTGTCAGAAACAATTTTTACCAGAATGTTGTAAAGTAGTCAATGGTTTAACAATCTAGCAGATACAATCTAGAAACAGGCCACTGAAACCTAGTAGAAAAGATTTGTGGTATTACAACACATTGTTCATCACTCACAAGTTACTTGATAACATGGATAGTTCCTGCGTAAAATTGCTGTTTAACAATGTGTTAATATAGCAGCTATTCCCTGATTGATTTCTCCCAGGCTCAATTCTCCCAGTTGTCCCCAATTCAGCCAATTTTGTTTCTTCCCCCTCCTCATCTTACAGCTGCTTATCATATAGACGCCTTTAGCACCTCTAACATCTTTTTTAATTTTTTCACTTATAGGTATTTTTTAAAATTTATTGTTGGAGATTCATTGAGGGTACAAGAAACCAGGTTTCACTGATTGCATTTGTTAGGTAAAGTCCCTCTTACAATCATGTCTTGCCCCTAAAACGTGTGGCACACACCAAGACCCCACCCCCCTCTCTCCTTCTCTCTCTCTGCTATTCCCTTTCCCACCTCTCCCTCCTTTTCCTCTCTCTGCTCTCCCCTTCCCCTACCCCCACTGTGTCATTAATTGTCCTCATATCAAAATTGAGTACATAGGATTCATGTTCTCCATTCTTGTGATGCTTTACTAAGAATAATGTGTCCCACTTCCATCCAGGTTAATACAAAGGCTGTAAAATCTCCATTTTTTAAAATGTCTGAATAGTATTCCATAGTACTATAGTATTCCATAGTATACACATACCACAGCTTGTTAATCCATTCCAGGGTTGGTGGGCATTTAGGCCGTTTCCATATTTTGGTGATTGTAAATTGAGCTGCAATAAACAGTCTAGTGCAAGTGTCCTTATGATAAAAGGATTTTTATTTTTCTGGGTAGATACCCAGTAATGGGATTGCAAGATCAAATGGGAGGTCTAGCTTGAGTTCTTTGAGGGTTCTCCATACTTCCTTCCAAAAGGTTATATTAGTTTGCAGTCCTACCAGCATTGTAAAAGTGTTCCCTTCTCTCCCTATCCATGCCAGCATCTGCAGCTTTGAGATTTTGTGATGTGGGCCATTCTCGCTAGGGTTAGATGGTATCTCAGGGTGGTTTTGATTTGCATTTCTCTAATAATTAGAGATGATGAGCATGTTTTCATGTTTGTTTCAGTAAAATGTCTCTGATTAACACACATAATTATCTTTTTTTTTCTCTCTTTTTTTAATTGAATGGTAACTATGTACATTAATGCACTTCTGGGGTACAGTGTGGGGTTTTCACATGCAATCCAAACTACTTCCATCAAACTGGTCAACACAGCCTTCATGTCATTTTCTCAGTTATTGTTTTAAAACGTTCACATTCTACTCTTAGAAAGATTCACTTGTACCCCTATAAGATAAACCTCAGAAGTGATCCCTCCATACCCCCTCCCTCCACCCATTTCCTCCTCCCTTCTCCCTCCCCATAATTATCTTAACTTAAAACATTTCAATCCTAGAGACAAAGCTTCATTTCTTTAACCAATTACAAATCAAAGAATTTTTAAACCCAATTAAAACCTATAAACCCCTGCTTCAAGATGCCCAGCCTTTTCAGGCCAAATCAATATACACCTTCCACATGTTGACTTATAATCTTACATGTAATTCCTAACTCATTGAATGTATAAACCAAATTATAACCTGGTTAATGCAGACATATTTTTCTCAGAACCTTTTGAGAACATGTGCTCCAGGCAATCAGTCACAACCAGTAGGCTCAGAATAAACTGTTTTAACAACTAAATTTTTAACAACTAAAAATCCACAAAAAGCACCAACAAAAATTTCTAAGGAGAAGGGAAAATATAATTTACAATACTCAAAATGTACATTTTTCAACAAAAATTCTAAGGCATAAAAAAAGGAAATTGTAGATATTACCATTAAAAAGATGGATAAAAACTGTTTTTGACATTAGACCTCCTATAAAAAGGCTTTAAATCAACTGTCTTAAAAACGTACAATGAGCTAAAGGAAACCATGGACAAATAAATAAAGGAAACCAGGATAATGATGTCTTCCCAAGCAGAGAATAAAAACAAAAAGATAGAATTTATAAAAAGGAACCACATAAAAATTCTGGACCTTCAAAGTAAAATAACCAAAATGAAAAATTCACTTGAGATTTTCAACAGCAGATTTGAATAGGCAAATGAACAAATCAGCAAACTTGAAGGTAGGTTTGTTGAAATCATCCAGTCTTAGGAGCAGAAAGAAAAAAGAATAAAGAAAAAAAATGAACACAGCCTAAGAAACCTGTGGAATGCCATCAAGATCACCAATACCCACATTATAGAAATCCCAGAAGGAGAGGGAAAGGTGGAAGGAAAGAAAAAAAGTTAAAAGAATTAATGCCCCAGAGCTTCCCAAATTTGATAAAGACATAAATCCATCCATTCAAGAAGATCAATAAACTCCAGGTAGAATAGATTCAAACAGTTATAAACCAATACACAATAATCAAACATTTAAAGACAAAGGCAAAGAAAGCAGCAAGTGAAAAGCAACTTGTCATACACAAGGGATCCTCCATAACATCAATAGCTTATTTCATATTAGAAACCATGGAGGCTAGAGGCAATGAGATTACATATTTAAAGTGCTGGAAGAAAAAAAACCAAAAACCTGTCGACCACAAATTTTATATCTGACTAAACTATCCTTCAAATATTAATAAGAAATTAAGACATTCACAGATAAACTAAAGTTGAAAGAATTCATTGCTAGATCTACCCTATAAGAAAATGCTAAAGGGAGTCCTTCAAGCTAAAATTAAAACACAATAGACTAAAAGTTGAAGCCATATAAACAATAAAGAATATGGTGAAGGTAACTTCTTAGGTAAACATAAAAGCTAGTATTATTGTACTTTGGTTTGTAACTAATTTTTTAAATGTAATATAAAAGACAAATGCATAAAATAATAATTATAGCTCTATGTTACCAGACACACAGCATATAAAGATATAATTTGTGACAAATATAACAAGGAGAAGAATTATTTATTTTATAAATAAATTTCATATACCTATATAGCAGAATCATATACCTATTGAGTTATATAGGAGCAGAATTTTTGTATATTATGAATAGTAATTGGTTTCTTGCAAACTGCATTCTTATAAATTTAAAAGTTAATTATAATCCCAAGTTAAACAGTAAGACTACTAAAAATATTCAAGAACTAGAAATCACAATGGAATCAAAATAATACACTAGAAAAGAATCAAACACAAAGAAAACAATCAGGTGAAATTAAAGAAAAAAGACATAAGACATATGGAAAACAAACAGAAAAAAGGCTGAAGTGTATCCTTTTCAGTGCTGACATTAAATGAAAATGCATTGAATTTTGCTAATTAAAGGGCATATTTGGCAGAATGGGTTTTTAAAAACACATAACTCAACTGTATTTTGTCTAATTCAAGACACAAATGGATTAAAAGTTATGGAATAGAAAAAAGTCATTCCCTACCAATAGTAATAAAAAGAGAGCTGGGGTGGTTACCTTAGACAGGATAGGCTTTAGGACAGAAATTATAATAAGATACATAGGAGGACATTATCGATTAATGAAAAGATCATTCCATCAAGAAGATATATCAATTATAAATACATTATTTATATTTATACTTTATGGATTATTTATTTTATAAATAAATTTCATATACCTATATAGCAGAATCATAACATAAATAAAGCACAACACGGCAGAATGGTGAAATAGGTCTACAATAATTTCCAACTTACATATGGATAGAACAACGAGACAGAAGACAAATAAGAAAATAGAAAATCTGAACAATATAAACCTAAAGCAGATCTCAGATATATACAGAATATTCCTCTCAACAATAGCAGAAAACACATTCCTTTCAACTAACTACACATAGAACATTCTTCAGGATAGATCACGTTAGGCTACAAAATAACTTTCGATAATTTTAAAAGATTGAAACTATACAAAATATATTCTCTAACCACAATGGAGTGAAACTAGAAATCAATAATAGAAAAAAAAAAATTAAGAGTCTTCTTTAAATAATGTTGAAGAAGAAAATGCAAGGGAAAATTGGAAAATATGTTTAGACAAATGATAATAATTTTCAATTTTTGGAATAAAGAGAAAGCAGGGCTCAGAGGGAAATTTACAGCTGCAAATGACTATATTTTTTTAAAAAAATCTTACATCAATAACCTAAATTTTTGCCTTAAAGAACTAGAAAAAGAGAACCACATTGAGCCCAAAGCTAGCAGAAAAAGAAATAAAAAAGATTAGAGGGGAGATGAATGAAATAGAAAGCAGAAAAGTAATGGAATCAATAAAACCAAAAGTTGTTTTTCTTAAAGATGAACAAAATTGGACTACCTCTTAACAAGACTCACTAAGAAAAAAAGAAGGAAGGCTCAAATTAGTAAAATCAAACATGAAAAGTAAAGCATTACTGTATTCATTTGTCAGAGCTGCTATAACAACAGAATTTTTTTTCCACAGTTTTGAAGGCTAGTAGTTCATCATCTAGGCATCAGTGCCTTTGGTTTCCCCTGAGGTCTCTTTTCTGAGCTTGCAGAAAGAAGTTGATTTCTTGCTGCCTATTCATATGGCTGTGCTTCTATGCAAGTACACCCCTAGTTTCTCTTGGTGTGTCCTAAGTTCACAAAAGTGAGACTAGATTAGGGCATACCCTAAAAACCACATTTTAGCTTAATCACCTCTTTAACCTCAAAGACAATCTATCTGCAAAACAATCACATTCTGAGGTACCAGTTGATAAGCCTTCAACATAAGAATTCTGGGGGAACACAATTTAGCTCATAACAATTACTATTAGCCTTACAGAAATAAACACGACTATAAGAGAATATAATGAACAAACATGCCAACAAATCAGGTAATTTACATGAAATGGGCAAATTCCTAGAAAAACTCCAATGGCCTAAACTGACTTAAGCAGAAAAAGAAAACGTAAATAGACCTATAACAACTAAAAAGATTGAATCAGGAAAATAAACAACAAACAAAAATTTTTCAATAAGAAAAGCCCAGAGGCGTGGGTGTGGTGGTTCCTCTATGATTCTAGCACTCTGGGAGGTGGAGGCTGGTGGATTGCATGAGCTCAGGAGTTCAAGACCAGCCTGAGCAAGAGCAGAAGACCCTGTCTCTACTAAAATAGAAGAACTAGTTGGGTATTGTTGTGGAGGCCTGTAGTCTCAGTGACTGAGGAAGCTGAGGCCAGAGGATTGCTGAACTCAGGACTTTGAGGTTACTGTGAACTATGACTTCCACAGCACTCTACCCAGGGTGACAGAGTAAGACTCTGTCCAAAAGGAAAGGAAGAAAGGAAAAGAAAGAGAGAAGGAAAGAAGGGAGGGAGGGAGGAAGAGAGGGAGAGAGAGAGAGAAAAGCCTAGAGCAAGGCAGAGATGAAAAAAATAGACAATAGGAAAAACAATAGAAAGAATCAACAAAATCAAAATTGATGAGCTTCTAGCTAGATTGACTAAGGAAAAAAAAAGAAGAGTGAAATTAGTAAGACTTTACCGATGAATTCTACCAACTTTTAAAAAGAATTAATACTAATCTTTTTTAAATTCTTAGAAGAAATAGAAGAGGGTAACATTCCTAGTTCATTTTATGAGTACAGCATTACCTTATACTAGCATTAAGGAGAATATAAAATCCTTAAAAATAAATTCAACCAAGTAGGTATAAGACTTGTACAGTATAAACTATAAAACATTGTTTGAAAAAATAAAGAAGACCTAAATAAGTGGAAAGGCATCCAATGTTTGAGATTAAAAGACTTAATATTGTTAAGATGGCAACGATCTCAAAAGCAGTTTACTGAATCAACTCAACCCTTATCCAAACTCCAGTGACTTTTGGCAGAAATGAAAAAGCTGATCCTAAAATTCCTATGGTATTGCAAGGCAATTTTGAGAAAAGAGCAAAGTTGGAAGACCCATATTTCTCAGTTTCAAAACAACTATAAAGTTACAGTTAGTAAGACAGGTAGAATGACATAGGAATAGACATGTAGAACACTGAAGGAAGGAAACTGGAAGTTCAGAAATAAATCCATATATTTATGGTCAATGGATTTTTTTTTTCTTTTTTTTTTTGAGACAGAGCCTCAAGCTGTCCCCCTGGGTAGAGTGCCGTGGCATTAACAGCTCACAGCAACCTCCAACTCCTGGGCTAAAGTGAGTCTCCTGCCTCCACCTCCCAAGTAGCTGGGACCACAGGCGCCCGCCACAACGCCCGGCTATTTTTTGGTTGCAGCCGTCGTTGTTTGGTGGGTCCGGGCTGGGGATTCGAACCCGCCACCTTAGGTGTATATGGCTGGCGCCTTAGCCGGTTGAGCTATAGGCACCGAGCCGGTCAATGGATTTCTAACCAGGGTGACAAGACCATTCAATAGGGAAAAAATAGTCACTTCAGCAAGTGGTGTTGGGAAGTTGGACTCTCATCTCATGAACAATATATACAAAATTAACTCAAAAATGGATCAAAAATTTAAACGTAAGAGCTAAAACTATAAAAGTCTTATAACAAAGGGGTTGTTTGGGGTTGAATTATGTCTCCAATAAAAGATATGTTGGGGCAATGCCTGTGGCTCAAGGAGTAGGGCGCCAGCCCCATAACTGGGGGTGGCAAGTTCAAACCCAGCCCCGGCCAAAAACTGCAAAAAAGAAAAGATATGTTGAAATCCTATCCCCAAATACCTCAGAATGTGATCTTATTTAGAAACTGATTCTGTACGGAGGTAGTCAGGTTAAAATGAAGTTGTTAGGGTGTGTTCTAATCCAATTTGACAGGTGTTCTTATAAAAAGAGGAAATGTGGATGTAAAGACAGGCCTGGGTAGAGAGAAGATGATGTGAATACACACAGATAGAATAAGGCTATGTGACTGGAGAGATGCTTCTACAAGCCAAGGAATGCCAGGGAGTGCCAGCAAAACCTTGAACCCAGAAGAGGCAAGGAAGGATTTTCCCTTAGAGCTATCAGACAGAGTGTGGCCTATCGCTACTGACATCTTTGGGCACGTAGCCTCCAGGGCTAAGGAACAATACATTTTTTGTTTGTTTAAGCCACCCAGTTTTGGGTACTTTGTTAATAGCAGCCTAGGAAATTAATACAGAGGTAACTCTTCATGATCTTAGATTTGGAAATGGTTTCTTCTAGATGACACTAATAGCATAGCAACAAAAACGAAAATAGCTAAACTGGACTCCATCAAAATTAAAAACTTTTGTGTATCAGAGGATGCTGTTGAGTATGAAAAACCAACTCAGAATAAGAGGAAATACTTGAAAATCACATATCCGATAAGAATCTAGACCCAGAATATATAAAGAGCTCTTACAACTCAACAATAAAAACATGAACAATTTCTTTAAAAAATGGTCAAAGAGGTTCAGCTCCTGAAGCTAAGTGAGTAGGATGCCAGCCACATACACCAAGACCGGCGGGTTTGAGCCCAGCCTGGGCCTGCTAAACAACAATGACAACTCAAACCAAAAAATAGCCTGGGGTTGTGGTGGTCACCAGTAGTCTCAGCTACTCCAGAGGCTGAGGTCAGAGAATCACTTAAGCCCAAAGAGTTTGAGGTTGCTGTGAGCTGTGATGCCATGGCATTCTACACAGGTGACATAGTGAGACTTTGTCTCAAAAAAAAAAATAAAAAAAAAATGGTTAAAGAACTTGAGTAGACATTTTTCCAAGATATACAAATGGTCAACAAGCATGTGAAAAGATATTCAGTATCACTAGTCATAGAGAAATGCAAATAAAAATTAGAATGCGATAAAAAATACCACTCTCTACCCCTGAGGATGGCTGTATATGAAAAAAAGACAAAAAAAAAAAAAAAAAGAAAGAAAGTAAAAGAATAAGTGTTAATTAGATCTAGAGAAATTGGGACTTTCATGCATTTCTGGTGGGAACGTAAAGCGATGCAGCCTCTGTGGAGAACAGTTTGACAGTTCTTTAATAAATCAAATGCAGATTTACAGATGATTCGGCAATTCCACTCCTAGATATATATCCAAAAGAACTGAAAACATTGTTCAAACAAAACTGTACAAAAATGTGTGGAACGGCACTATTCACAATTGCCAAAAGGTGGAAACAACCCAGAAACTGGTGAACAGACAAATAGGGTATAACCTTAAAACGGAATATTATTTAGCCATAAGAAATAATAAAGTACTGCTATGTGCTACAACATGGATTAAACCTGAAAAATTATGCTGAGTGAAAAAGCCAGACACAAAAGGCTACAGACTTATGGCTCCATTTATATTAAATTTCCAGAATAGTCAAATTCAGAGACAGAAAGTATATTAGTGGTTGCCAGCAACTGGGAAGAGAGGAGAATGGGGAGTAACTATTTTATCGTGAATGCCATAAATTCTACTGGATTGTATACATTAAGATGATTAAAACAGTAAATTTTATGGTGTTTGTATTTTACTACAATAAAAAAAAAAGTGAAAGAACTGAGCTTTCTATGTAGTTCAATTTTCCAGTGTTTCTTTTGTGAATAGTTGAGAATTTTTGGTGTCTTCCAACTTTGTTGAAGAACAAGTTTATTGAAATAATAAAATAACATATTAAAATAATACCTTCATGTTATTGTATGCCAGGTATCAGCATCGTAACTTCTTTGGTTTATAAATTATATAAATGTATTTGCTTAATCCTCAAACATTTGGGTTTTTTCCTATTTTTCTTTTCATTATTGATTTCTTGTTGAATCTAGTTTAATAATCAAAGAAGATATTCTGTATATTTTCAATCCTGTCAACTTTGTAGAGACTTGTTTCATGGACCAGTGTGTGATCAATTAAGATTTACTCCCTTTGAGCTTAAAAGAAAATGTCACCATTGAGTGGAGTATTCTGTGTTCTGTACTCATATCATCTAAGTCAAATTTATTTCTCCTATATTCAAATCTTCTATACATTTGGTGACTTTTTGCTGCTTGTGAAAAAGCAGCTTGCTCTTAGTGAAAGAAGCATGTAAATTCTCCCACTATTATGGAGGATTACTTGGGTAATCCTCATTTTAATTCTATAAGTTTTATTTTATATATTTGAGACATAGCCAAATATAATATGTAGATCTTGTTTGGATTTTGATTCAAAAATACATACTTTATGACAGCAGAGACATTTGAACATAGGCTGACATTTGAATGAGAGGATATTAGAGAATTGTTGGGTGTGGTAATGACATCCACTAGAAATAAAGACTAATGGATTAAATGGCTACATTTTATGACATTTTATAGAATTTGCTTAAACAGTAATTTGAAAGGACTGAGAAGTATATTTCCTTAAGGATTTTTACGCCAAGTACCTTTTTCTGCTCACAAATATACACATGATAAATAAATCAAGCTGACTGGCTTCCCATAAAAAGCTGGTCTGGTATTTGTCAGGGGTTTTAGTCAAACACAGACAAAGACTCTTTTTTTTTTTTTTTTTAACTGCTAACAGATGATTTTTCTTTCTATTTCTAGACAAATATTTGAGCCAACTAATATTTGGGGACAAAATGATCTAGTATATACAGTTGTAGATTTGTGAGAATATTTATAGAGTGAAACCAGAAAACCCATAATAAAAAAAGTTTATTCAATTTCTTTTTTAAGCTGTGGTCTAACTGAGAGGAGATTTCTGATTAAAATAAATTTGCCAGGATGTTAACTGTCATTACTGCCCAGGGATATGAGCCAGTAATCTTCAACACAGGAATAAACTAACAAGGTTTTGAGCAGTAAAACATAAAAAGAGAAGGCCTTGGGAGGGCATTCAACTAGAATTGACTTTTGTAGGATAATCATGAAGGGGATTTAATGAAAACTTATGTTTTTCTTCTATCCCATGAGTTAGAATCCACTCCCATGTATAGCTTTTAGGAAAATTTTGCAAGGATATTAAAAATACCCTTTGTCAATTGCCTGAACTCAGCTCTTTGCAGCCAATAAAATGGCAACTATAATTTTTTTCTGTTTCCTGATAGAAACTGAATTTAAGAGAAGTTGAGATTTTCTCAATTCCATACAGCTTGTATACAGTGTAGTGAGAGCAGCAACTGTTTACTGAGCAGCTACTATAAGGCCAATAAGGAGCCAAGTATTTAAACAGCATAGTTATTCTAACAATGAGCTTATAAGGAAGGCATGATTGCAACCATTTGACAGATGTGAAAACTGAGTCTCAGAAAGCTTTTTGACCTACCCAAAGCTCTACTCTGTGTGCTGTGCAGTTAGGATTTAATCCTGGATCAGTCGGGCTCCAAACCCTAAATTCTTCACTGTGCATTGTAAAGCCATCAACTGCCATGTGTTTCAGATCATAATGATCATGTAACTTTGTTCACCTGGGATTGTTTTAGAACACATTACCTTCAAATGTTTCTTTTTTGTTTTTAGCCAACTGTTTTGTCTTTTAATTCATTTTTTTAATTTATAAAAGTAATGCTTGCTTGGGTGTTTTTTTTAAATAGTGGATAAGTTATAGTTAAAACTTTTCCCATCTCTGTCCTATATTCTTCCCAGAGATGACCACTATAAGATTTCTTAACATAGGCCTTTTTAGAAATTTTATGTCTGGATTCAAACACACACACACACACACACACACATTTTCATTTTACTCAGTTGAATACATATTTTGCCTACTGTTCCATACCTTTCTTTTTCCCTTTAATGTATCTTGCACAACATTTCATATGAGTATATATAGTTCTACATTTTTTACTTTATGGCAACTTGTATAAATATTCCTTTGCATGGATGTGTATAATTGATGTAACCAGTCTCTACCAGGGTTATTTCCCCCCTTTTTCAAAGATTCCAAACAAAACTGCATCAGTCCTATATGTCAAATTGAACTGAGTACTTTGGAAATTGAGAATGAATCCCTTCCAGAGGTTCTCAACATGTGGGTCGCGACCCACAGGAACTGTATTAAAGGGTCACGGCATTAAGAAGATTGAGAACCACTGCACAGTTAAGCAAAGCCTAATTTTGGTTATAAGTAATGGAGCAGAAATTTAGGGGACCCAAGGGAGTGAGAAACCAATTAAAAAGAGTTTTTGTGCAATTTTTTTATTCTCTACTCAGAGCAACATCATTCAACATTTAGATGTTATCATACTGGCTTCAGTTTGCTCCCAGTGATCAGAATTATTTTTAATACCTGAGCTGTCTGGATTTACCATGTTTTACCAAATGATTACAGGGACGGTCAACTACTGGTGGGTGACATCTTCAGAGGGGAGCAGGTTCTGGCTTTTTAAATTTTTTTATTTTTTTAAGACAGAGCCTCAAGCTATAACCCTGGGTAGAGTGCTGAGACATCACAAATCACAGCAACCTCCAACTGCTGGGCTCAAGCGAGTCTCCTGCCTCTGCCTCCCAAGTAGCTGGGACCACAGGCACCCACCACAATGCCTGGCTATTTTTTGGTTGCAGCCATCGTTGTTGTTTGGCAGGCCTGGGCTGGATTCGAACCCACCACCTTAGGGGTATGTGGCTGGCGCCTTAGCCACTTGGGAGTGTCGAGCCGGTTCTGGCTTTTTTGACTAAAATAGAAATCATTGTGGGGTATCCCTTTGAGAACCCAAGAGTTCCAAGGGAAAGTATCTCTAGTTAGTCTGGTAAAGTATATTAAACAGCCATACAGAACAATTTTTTTAAACAGAGATTTTCTACAAACTCTGCAGTCATTATGTGAGCAAATTGTGGTAATATTGTGAAGTTTCTTCTTTCTAAAAAAGAACATGCAGATCCTGCTATGACTCACTTGAGAATAATTGGTGTTCTCATAATTTGAAATTTCTGTTTCCTCAAGAGACAAAAAAAAAAAAATCACTAAATGTATGAAGTATGTTAAAAAGGAGGATTCACTAAGGATAAATTAGATATAGGGTGAATTCCCAAAGCAGAAATTGTTTTTCTTTTTATCAATGTTCTCCTCCCTATCCTCTCAATGTTTGTTGTTTTTTTTATTATTTTTTGTTTTTTTTTTTATAGTGGGGGACTTGTTGAGGGTACAGAGAACCAGGTTACACTGGTTGTATTTGTTAAGTAAAGGCCCTTTTAAAATTGTGTCCCACCTCCAGGAGGCATGTCACACACTGTGACCCCACCCCCACCTCATCCGTCCTTCCCTCTCTCTGCTCCCTCATTCCTCCACTTCTCACCATGTAATAGGTCATCAATTGTCCTCATATCAGAATTGAGTACATTGGATTCTTGCTTCTCCATTCTTGTGATGCTTTACTAAGAAGAATGTGTTTCAACTCCATCCAGGTTAATACAAAAGATGTAAAGTCTCCATCTTTTTTAGTGGCTGAATGGTATTCTATGATATACATATACCACAGGTTGTAAATCCATTCCTGGATTATCCATTCCTGGGCATTTAGGTTGTTTCTGCAGTTTGGCAATTGTAAATTGAGCTGTGATAAACAGTCTAGTGCAAAAGTCCTTATGATAAAATGATTTTTTTTTTCTTATGATAAAATGATTTTTTTTCTTCTGGGTAGATGCCCAGTAATGGGATTTCACGATCAAATGAGAGGTCTAATTTGAGTTCTTTGAGGATTCTCCATACTTCCTTCCAAAAGGGTTGCATTATTTTGCAGTCCCACCAGCAGTTTAAAGCAGTTTAAAAGCGTTCCCTTTACTCCACATCTACACCAGCATCTGCAGCTTTGAGATTTTTTGATGTGGGCTATTCTCACTGGGGTTAGGTGGTATTCTCAGGGTGGCTTTTATTTACATTTCTCTGATAATTAGGGATGATGAGCATTTTTTCATATTTTTGTTAGCCATTCATCTGTCTTCTTTAGAGACTGTTCTATTCATCTCTCTTGCCCATTAAGAAAAGGGATTGTTGGGGTTTTTTATGTTGATTTATTTGAATTTTCTATAGATCCTAGTTATCAAACTTTTGTCAAATTCATGATATGCAAATATCTTTTCCCATTCTGATGGTTGTCTATTTGCTTTGGTTGTTGTCTCCTTAGCTATACAAAAGCTATTCAATTTAATTAAGTCTCATTTGTTTATTTTTGTTGTTGTTGCAACAACAACTGAAGTCTTCTTCACAAAGTCTTTCCCCAGTCCAATAACTTCAAGTGTTTTCTCCACAGTTTCTTCAAGGGTTTTTAATTGTTTCATGCCTTAGATTTAGATCTTTTATCCATCTTGAATTAATTTCAGTGAGTGGAGAAAGGTGTGGATCCAATTTCAGTCTTTTATATGTGGTTATCCAGTTCTCCCATCACCATTTGTTGAATAGGGATTCTTTTGACCACTGTATATTCTTGTTTAGTTTATCAAGATTAGGTGGCTGTAAGATGTTAGTTTCATTTCATAGTTTTCTATTTGGTTTCAGATGTCTATGTCTCTATTTTTGTGCCAATATTATGCTGTTTTGATCACTATGGCCTTGTAGAACAGCATAAAGCCTGGTAGGCTGATGCCTCCAGCTTTGTTTTATTATTAAGAATTGCCTTGGCTATATACAGATTTTTTTTCTGGTTCCATACAAAATGAAGAATTACTTTTTTCAAATATTGAAAAGTAATATTTTGGTATTTTAATGGGGATGGCATTGAATCTTTAGATTACTTTGGGAAGTATAGACATTTTAACAATGTTGATTCTTCCCAGCCATGAGTATGGTATGGTCTTCCATTTGTTAATATCATATGCTATTTCTTTTCTTGGGGTTTCATAATTTTCTTTATAGAGGTCCTTTATCTCTTTTGTGGGGTATATTTCTAGGTTTTCATTTTCTTTGAAGCTACTGTGAAGGTAATTGTGTTCTTGATTAGCTTCTCATCTTGGCTGTTACTGGCATATTCAAAAGCTTCTGATTTGTGGACATTGATTTTATATCCTGAGACATTACTGTATTGATCACTTCCAGGAGCCTTGGAATTGAATCTTTGGGGTTCTCTAAGTATAAGATCATATTGTGAGCAAAGAGGGAGAGTTTGACCTCCTCTGCCCCCATTTGAATGTCCTTTAGTTCCTTCTCTTGCCTGATTATAGTAGCTAAAACTTCCAGCACTGTATTGAATAGCAGTGGTAAGAGAGGACAGCCTTGTCTTGTTTCAGTTCTAAGTGGAAAAGCTTTCCATTTTATTCCATTTAGTATAATATTAGCTGTGGGTTTGTCATAGAGAGCTTCAATCACTTTAAGAAATGTGCCACATATGCTTATTTTCTTCAGAGTTCTAATTAGAAAAGGATGTTGAATTTTATTGAATGCTTTTTATGCATCTATTGGGAGGATCATATAGTCTTTTTTTTTGGCTTCTGTTGATATGGTAAATTACACTGATGGACTTGTGTATGTTAAACCAGCCTTGCTAGGATGAAACCTACTTGATCATGATGAATGATTTTTTTTAAAATGTGTAGCTGTCATCTATTGGCTAGGATTTTATTGAGAATTTTTACATGTATATTCATTAGTTAAATTGGCCTGAAATTCTTTTTTGTGGTGTCTTTCCTGGTCTTTGTATCAGGGTGATGTTTGCTTCATAGAACATGTTGAGGAAGATTTCTTCCTTCTCAGTTTTTTGGAATAATTTCTGAAGTATGGATATAAGCTTGTCTTTGAAATTTTGATAGAATTCTGGTGCAAAGCCATCTGGACCAGGGATTTTGTTGTTGTTGTTGTTTGGAAGATTTTTTTTAATTGTTTCTTTGATCTCAGCGATTGAAACCCATCTGTTCAAGAGATCTACTTCTTCTTGATTAAGTCTAGGGAGAGGGCCTGATTCCAGGTATTGATCCATTTCCTCCACATTGTCCATTTCCTGGGCATAGAGTTTCTTGTAGTATTCAGAGATGAGCTCTTGTATCTCTGTGGCATCTGTTATTATTTTTCCTTTATTGTTTATGATTGAGGTTGTTAGAGATTTTTGCTTCTCTGTTTCTAGTTAATCTGGCCAAAGGTTTATTGATTTTATTTATTTTTTCAAAAAATCTTTTGTTTTGTTAATTTTCTGAATGATTCTTTTGTTTTCAATTTCATTCATCTCTGATTTAGTTTTCACTATTTCTTTTCTTCTGCTGGGGTTGGTATTAGATTGCTCTTCTTTTTCCAATTCCATAAGATGGTTCATGAGTTTGTTTATGTGCTCTCTTTCTGTATTTTAAATGGAGGCATCTAATTCAATAAATTTCCCTCTCACTGTATCCTACAGGTTTTGCTAACTTGTGTCTTCATTGATTTTATGTTTGAGGAATTTAACAATTTCTTCTTTTATCTCTTCTTGAGTTCAACTGTCATTCGGCATAAGATTGTTTAATTTCGTCTTTGTGTGGGAATGAACATTTTTATTGGAATTGAGTTCCACCTTTATTGCTTTGTGGTCTGAGAAGACACAAGGTGTAAACGCTATTCTTTTAATTTTGCTGAAGTTTGATTTGTATCTTAAGATGTAGTCAATTTTGGAGTACATATCATGGTCTGACAAGAAAAATGTATATTCTTTAGCTTTGGGATGGTGTGTTCTGTATATGTCTATTAATCTCATTTGTTCTAGGATCTGTCCAGTTCTGTCAGTGGGGTGTTAAAGTCCCCAACTATTATGGTATCATGGGATATCATATTGCTCAGATCCATCAGGTCTATTTCATAAATTTGGGAGCATTTAAGTTGGGTGCATAAATACTTAAAATTGAAATGTGTTCTTGTTGAATTGATCTTTTGACTAGAATAGTGTCTATCTTTGTCTTTCTCAACTTTAGTGCTTTAAATCTGCTTGTGTCTAAAATAAGATTGCAACCCCTCCTTTCTTCTGATTTCCATTTGCTTGAAATATTGTTTTCTATCCCTTAATCCTGAGTCTTGATTTGTTCTTCAGGGCTAGGTGTGTCTCCTGGAGATAGCACATGGGTAGCTTGTGGTTTTTCATCTAGTCAGCCAGCCTATGTCTCTTCAGTGGTGAGTTCAGTCCATTGACATTTATTAAGAGAATTAATAAGTGTGGTGCAGTTCTATTCATCTTATTTTGTGAAAATCCATTTTGTAGTTTTATCCTTTGGGCCATTGTGGAAGCTATATTTTGACCATTAAGTTCTGGGTGTTTATTTTGCTGATGGTCCATTGAGGTCATCGGTTTTGAGAATAGGTCTAAGTATTTCCTGTAGAGCTGGTTTTATTGTGTGAATTTCCTTAGTGCTTGTATATCCACAAAAGATTTGATTTCTCCATCAATCTTGAAGCTTGCTTTAGCAGGATACAGAATTCTGGGCTGAAAATTGTTTTGTTTAAGAATCCTGAAGGTGGATAACCATGCTCTACTGGCTTGGAAGGTTTCAGTTGAAAAGTATGCTGTCATCCTAATGGTTCTGCCTTTGTAGGTCAGTTGGTGTCTACTCCTGGCTGCTTGCAGAATTTTCTCCTTTATCTTGACTTTGGACAGGTTCATTACAATGTATCTTGGAGAGGCTCTGTTTGAGTTGAGATGACCTGGGGTTTGATATCCATCTGAAAGGAGTCTGTCAGTGTCTTTAGTAAAACTTGGGATGTTTTCCTTTATGATAGTCTCCAGTAGGGCTTCCATTCCCTTGGGACAATCTTCTTCCCCTTCAGAAATCCCTATTATTCATATATTTGAACATTTCGTGGAGTATTGTAGTTATCTAAGCACCTGTTCTGCTTTCTCTCTCTTCTTTTCTACCTCTTTAACTACATGGGTTAACTCAAAAATGTTATCCTCTAGTTCTGAGGTTCTTTCTTCTCTATGGTCTAACCTATTTTTGATACTTCCTATTGCATCTTTACATTCCCTGATTGTCTCCTTCATTTCCTTAAGCTTGCCATATTCTACATATCTCTCATCCAATTTTTACTTCTGTCTTTCCATTTTCACATCCATTCCTTTTATTGTCTTTATCGTCCATATTTTAAATTCCCCTTCTGGAATGGGTGGAGTCTTCTGTAGTAGTTGCCTCATGGTCCCATAGGGGAGTTCCTTTGGTTTTTCATGTTGCCTGAATTTTTCTGTTGGTTCCTCCTTATGTGTTCTTTCTTCTTGTTCACCTCCTTGTTCTCCTTTTTCATTCTTACTTTTTCCTTTGATTTAAACAGGAGTCCTTGCTCTTGATGACAGTATGTTGCAATGTGTGACTGGGACACCAGATGGCACTGTGGTTTTTTAGGAGACAGCACAGCCAGTAACTTCTATGGTCCTTATTCCAAACTTAGTTGTCTTTGGTGATTGCCTGATTGTTTCCTCAGCATTCAGACCCTGCCAGGTTGGGATTTTAAAACTCACAAGAATTCAGGTGGCACCTGTGGCTCAAAGGAGTAGGGCACTAGCCCCATATACCAGAGGTAGTGGGTTCAAACCTAGCCCTGCCCCCCCCCCAAAATCACAAGAATTCCCAGGGGCAGGTCTCAAATGGGGTGTAGGAGCCCCTCATCCTGTCCCAAAAGTGGAGTTCTGATCCCAGCAGGTGGAAATAAGACAGCCATATTTTAGGCACCTGCTAAGACCTATTCATGACCTTCCCACAATGCCAGCCCCCTGGCCACCAAGACCTTCTCAGTATGGCTCCCTCACCAGTCACTAAACCTATGGAAAGACTACCCCAACCAGAATTCTAATCTGGTTGCTGTATGCTGTTTGAGTCTGTCCACTCTTTCAAGATTTCCACTTAATGCACAGCTTCCTCCAACAATGGAAAACTCCAGAAAGACTTCCTCCTGTCCCAGACCTGTGGGGGGGGAGGGTAGCAAATCCCAGTTGCAATCACTTGCCTAATTCATTAGATTTTCACTGCTCTGGATCATACACTATATCCAGCTCACCACCTCCTCATTGTGCTCCCTGAGCTATGACTGTGGGTAAGGTCCTCATGCCAAGTATCACTAGGTTCTCTTTTTTCTCCCAGTCATTCTAGGAGATCTCAGAAGGATAATTTGAATGATCCTTCTGGTCTGCCATCTTGGCTCAGATTCTCCAAAGCAGAAATTCTAACTTAAATGATATGGTTTTACATTTTGATCAAAAGTGTCAAAATCTCTTTTAAAAAATTTAAATTTATATTCTCACATGCTTCTATTACCCTCATCCCTCCCCAACATACCTGTGCATACACACATATGCTCTCATACATGCACACACATATGTTCTCATGCTGGACAATATTAATGTTCTAATTGTGCAGAATATAATTTGTAAAATATGGTATTTTAGTTTTCAATTGCATTTTTAAGTTATGAATGAGTTTTAACATCACACATTTCTATTTACCTGCCTCAGAATTTCTTCATAAGCATCTCAAAGTGTGGAAACCATCTCTCAATGGGTCAATACTGATGGAGATGAACCCAAATTGCCTTTCAAAAAAGTCTTTTACTTAGGACTGCTCAGATTTTTATGGCACTATGTGTGCTGTGACTTTCCAAGAGGCAGTTGGGAGAGGAAAGTTTGATGGAAAATCTTCATTTCACATTCTTCTTCCTCTAACTTTCTTACCACAACAACTTGTAATGACTCCACATCTGGTTCCTAGATGCTGTGGAAAATATTATTTATCAGTATATATCATTGTGTGTATAATTTATAAAGTAAGTGGTTATTTATTGCTAAATATACTGATATAAAGATAGTATATATTTATCATTAAGAATACAGATGATGACCAAAAAAGGGAATTTTTTTTTTTTTTGAGACAGTCTGTCACCCTGTTGTCCTGGGACAAGCAATGTGTGTCATAGCTCACAGCAAGCTCAACCTCTTGGGCTTAAGCCATCCTCCTGCCTTAGCCTCCCAAGTAGGTGGGGCTACAGGTGCCTACTACAACACCTGGCTAATTTTACTATTTTAGCAGAGATGGGGTTTCACTCTTACTCAGGCTCGTCTTTCACTACTGAGCTCAAGCAGTGCACCCACTTAGGCCTCCCAGAGTGCTAGGATTACAGGTGTGAACCACTACACCCAGCCTAAAAAAGGGGGATTAGATAAAGTAGAAAACAATGGAATAAGCTTATGGTGATGACTGGCATTATTCATCCTCTCCTGTACATGCAAGCTGCCCTCCTGTCAACTGTCAAGACTATCTCCTTTCCTCTTCACTGTAGTTGGCACTGTGACTCATTGTGACCTATAGAACATGGCAGAGGTGGTGCTATGCAAGTTGTAGGCCTTAACTCCTTTAAGGGAGTTCTGCCTTGCTCAACTTCTGTCTTGCTCACTTACCAAATGAAACCAGGGTTGGGCTATACTATGAGAGAGAGACAGGTGGTGCTATGCAAGTTGTAGGCCTTAACTCCTTTAAGAGAGTTCTGCCTTGCTCAACTTCTGCCTTGCTCATTTACCAAATGAAACCAGGGTTGGGCTATACTATGAGAGAGAGACAGAAACCCAGCCAGCTCACAGGCACCCTATGTAAGGTGCCCAACATGTAGGGAAAATCATCTTGGATATTCCAGCTCAAGCTCAGCAGGCTGTAGTCACACATTGGCTTCTAGTCAATACCATGTGGAGAAGAAGAGCCACCAGCCAAGTCCCACTAATCTGCAGAATCATGAAAAGTTAAATAGATAACTGAGAAAGACCACAACAGTATCCAAATGCTAAGGTAGGGTCTACAAGAGTACACAGAGACAAAATCACATGAAACATAAAGTGAAAACCAATCCTCAAGACAGGGGAGCTCAGCATAATTGAATTAGGGAGGGCCCAGAACAATGGAAGAGATATAACTCTTCTTCGGAATTAGCATTCAATAGCTGGAACAGTATTTGAGACCTATACTTCCAACAGAAATTTCTGTGATGATAGAAATGTTCATATGGGGCTACTGAGCACTTGAAATGCAACTGGTGTTTCTGTGGAGCTGAATTTTAAATTCCATTGAATTTTAATTAATTTACCTTTAAATTTAAATAACTGTATATGGCTAGTGACTGTGATATAAAAAGTATAGTTACCACATTACATATAGAACTTTCCCTTGATAAAAGGATAGACGTCTCCAACAATTCACTCCAAAATTGTGTTACTTCTATTCCCTTTAGCACTCTGTACTTAGACCTTGATTTGTTTCAGTCACAGAAGGCTGTGCAGAATTACCATATAATCTGTCAACATTTTCAGAAGGAGCAGGTTCCCTTGTGCATCTGAGTACATAGAAATGGAACTGGGTGCAATACTTCAACAAAAATCTGCCTGTACCTTTTATTCTCAGTCTATAAATAGTCTTGAGGTAAAAGAACCTATTATAAAAAAATTTCTGAGAACTTTAATTCAGGTATTTAAAATTCAAACCCAAATTTATATATATGTATTCCCCAAACCACTGTCAAGACCAAATAGAAATATTTTGTGTGCGTGACCTCTATTAACCTCTTGCAGCAGCACTAGGACACATTCTGGGAAAACTCTTTAGAAAACTGCAGAAGAGGGGGCGGAGCCAAGATGGCGAACTGCAGCCAGCTTTTTACAGAAGCTCCCGTCCAGAAGGAGGCTGAAAGGACAGAACCTTAGCAAATTAGCTGATGGTTTGGAGCAGAGACAAGAGAGAAGATTGAAGAGTGCACTTCTACCTTCCTGAGGCGAGCTGCGACCCTGAAACTACAACCAAAAGGTACAAAATCCACCACCAAGCAGACGGGAGGCCCCTCCCCCACAACAAGGGCTCGCGCAGTTTACTCCATGCAAACAAGCGAGCAGAGTTCAAACTGCCTCCCACTCTATTCCATGGGAGAGACC
>NW_003852403.1:22607835-22614486 GCF_000181295.1 Otolemur garnettii
AAAAAAAAAAAGAAAAAAAAAAAAAAGAAAACTGCAGAAGAATTTTTATTAAACTGGGCTAAATGTCATAATGAAATATTGAAAACTTCAACCATGAATACTACATAACTTTCCAAAATCAATTCCATTTCCTTAATTAGAAAATTAATCACTTGATATTATTAAACAAATATGAAGCAAGATTAAAATGATGATGATTTTCATTTCCTTATAGGTTAATTTTTAAATATTTAACCAAAATAGAATAATACTCTTCTAAGGGAAGGTGAGACTGTAGCTGAGATTTAATTTAATTGCATGGTAACTAGGCTCTAAAATTTTCAAACACTGTTTTTAACATTCCTACCTCCTGAAGGCAATATTGTCATTTACATGAATAAAATCATTTTTCTATACCCACCTGGCAATGAGCCATGATTTTTAAGACGAGCCAAAGACAAATAACTATTTCAAGGACTCTTTTTACTAAAGACAAATTCTTGCTTTCTTAAGAGATTAGAATTTGTTTCGCTACCCAGTCTAATTTAACACCACTGAAATTGAAAATGTATTATTTCTACCTCCTATGAGTTTTTAAAAATTCTCCTACCCTCCAGAGTTTGTTCCAACTGGATCATCAAGCTAAGGTAACAAGCAAATTACTCCAATCACTTAAAGGATTTCAGTAAAATGTAAGAAGAAATCTGTTCTCCCAAATTCCTATTTATGGGATTTTATTGTTGATAGTAGTCTTCAAAGATATCTTCCTCCAAGGTTCTCATCCAGAACACATAATAGAATAAATGGTGTGGGGGGTGGGGTAGTTAGCCTTTTAAAATTGCAGATTCCTGGGCCCACCAAAGATTACTCTCAGAGATGGGGAGAGAGGACTAGAAAGGCTAAGTGTAGATATCTTTAACACCACAGGGAGATTTTAATGAGGATTGCCTTACTCAGTGTACTTTATAGACTTGGCAACTGCTAAGTGAGTTGTTCACCATTTCAGTTCTTTTTCATGAGATCATCAGGATTGGAGTAGTCTAAACATGTTGTGGTTTTGAAGCTGTGTACAAATCACCAGGGTAACAGGTATATCCCCAGAGCCTTCTCAGGGGTGACAGGAAACAGTGAGGAAGGGGCAGATTCTGACCCCCAACCAGAGAACCACGCCTATCTATGTATTGAGTTTCTTCACGTTTGTCTTTGAAAAGAGAGTTCACTGCTAAAGTATGCCAAGTCTGAGAAATCACTCCTCTAAAAATGTGAATGCAATGTGAATAATGTTGTCTGAGATGTTTATCAAAGTATCTTAGGAGCCAGACACCAATTCAACTATTAATGAAATGTAAAAACACTTAAAAGAACAGAAGAGTGTTTATTCTTCAGTCATATTTTTTTCAGGTGTTTGATGAGTTCTGAGGAGATAATGTGGCTCAAAAAGTTGCACCCATGAGAAATATGCATAGCTGGGAAGAATCTCAGGTCAGAATTTTTCAAAATTTAAAATTAAAAAAATTTCAACTTATATTATTTCTATTTTACTTTGGTATCTAATATTAAAGTTACCTAATCTGGGAAGAGTTAGGCTGTGCCAAGGCATCAGAGAGGGGCCTGGTGCCTGGTGCCTATCTGTCCTCACTGGCATCTTCTGAGATACCCTCTTGTCCCACTTAGACTCAGGTGTGAATCCATGAAGACCCTTGTTATTTCTGACCATAAAGCCTCTTAGGTCCAGCTTTCTATCAACGACCTTTGCACGTGGCTTGGTCTTTCAGGAAGGCTTTCTGCTGCTATGTCAGGGACCACATGAAGGTGTCTCATGCCCCTCTCTTGAGATACCTATGCTGCCTTAAGGGAAATGGTGAAGCTTGCTCCCTTCTGGCTCCACACTGAAAGTGAGGTGCAGCTCAGCTTTTCTCTGCTTCTGGACCCCCAAAGCTTTCTCCAGGGGCAGGCCCAGCACAGGGTCCCTCTCTAAAAAACATCAGTGTCTATTAGCTAACTCTTCTTTCTCAAGGAGATTATAGTTGCAGGGGTGGAAAAACTCTTGAACTGAGAACATTTTCTTCCAAAAACTATTATTCTGTTCTAAAGTCTTCAAAAGCCAGACTCTTACAACTCATAACACTTTTTTTTTTTGTTAAGGCGATTGTTTGCCAAGACCTATTTTAAAACTGAAGTGCAGAAATTTCTTGTTTGCTCTTCCTTTCTCTTACGTTATCATTTCCCAGAAGCTGCCCCAGTAAAGGGAAGGAGAATCACAGGAGATAAAAGAGAATGAGGGAAAAATATATCAATTAATACATCCATATAGTGTCTTTCTACACATACACATTGATTTGGCTCTGATCAATTCCTTGACCACCCTTCAAAATGTGCGTATCTTCTCTAGTCAGGCTATGTAATTTTGAAGAGCCTAGAACAAAATGTTAAAAGTGGGCCCTTTATTCAAAACTTACTAAAAATTTCAAAATGGCTGTAGCATAGCATTAAACTAAGCACTAGGCTTTTCTGAATACAGTGGCCCTGTGTGACTTAGGTAGTTGGCCCTGTCTCTAACCCTTAAAGCATGCCTTTTCTTGATTTTCACTGGGGTGTTATTTACACAGTCATCCATCAATATCTTTGGGGACTGGTCCCAGACCAGCCACTCCCAGAGAGCAAAATGTGCAGATGCTCAAGTCCCCAATATAACATGGTATATTTGAATGTAACCTACACACATTCTCCTATATACTTTAAATCATCTCTAGATTACTTATAATTCCTAATACCATATATATATACATATATATATATATATATGTATATATATAGCGTTTACATGGTATTAGACTATATATTTTAGTCTAGGTATTAGAGTATACATTTTAAATTTGTACTATTTTATTGAGTTTTTCCCCACATATTTTTGATACATGGTTAGATGATTCTATAGATGCAGAAAATTAACAAATAATTTTTAAACCAAAGTGTCCACCAACAGAAATTAGTAACATAAATTACAGAATATGATAGATATCTACATTAAAAAGGCCACTTTTTACGATCATGCAGGGATATTAAATTACGTGGAAAATATTCATGATTCTGAATATTGGAATCATGTGTTTCTTACCTGACCACATTCTGTTGTCAGGGATATAGCCACATCCACTGCTCAGCAGCCAGGAACCGGAGCTCTTGTTCTACCATGTGGCTCCTCTCTCCACTAAGTCTGATTGGCTCAGGGGCAAGTAACATGTCCAAGAACAACTAACCAATAGAGTTGCTAGAAACCTATTTTCTGTATGAACTTGATGGAAAGATGAAAGTTTGAAATCAGTACTAAAAACTCAGAAGTACGAGACAGACAATAAGGTGAAGCACTCAGCAACAAGGTCGCAAGGTAAAGTTGAAGCTTGAGCAGCCACTCTAATAAGTTGTAAACTGGAAGTATGAGGGAGCAGAAATTAAGAGTAAGCAGAGAAAGCTTGTTGCAGGCAGGGCGGACAGAAGAAGACAGATGGAGGTTAGCCAACCTTGTAAACAGAGCTCCACAACAATGATGTGGAACTTTTGTTGCTGATGTCTTAGGAGCTGCTTCAGATCCCAAACCAAACTCTAGCTCAGCTCCCCAAGGGAGTCACCCTACCTTGGCCTCTGCTCTTGGATGGCTAAGACAACGTCCTTATCATTCCTTGAAATTTTTGCAAAGTCTTTTGCTTCAGTGGGTCTCCATCTTGCAACTATTATGAAAGAGTATGTAGACTATAAACCCAATTTTATTTTTTTTAGTGTGTGTTTATATGGTTATATGGATATAAAGCAGGGTCACAAACTTATCAGCAGTATTCTTAGATTATGCACCAAGATTATGTGGCTTCTTTATTTTTCCACTAATTGATGGGCTCACCAACAGGAAACTTCTTATTGGGTGCCAGAGATGGTGAGATTTGGCAATGTGACAGTCTTCTGCGATATAAATGTCTCCATCCACTTTACATGTTCATTTAAAGTTTAATCCTCTTGACTTTTGCTGAAGATATACCTATAAATACATAATGTAACATATTTGTAAGGCTATTAAATGCAATATTTTTTGTAATAGCAAAAGTGTATATCTGTCCATCAATTAAGAAGTTAAAAAATGACTTGGCCAGGTCGTGCCTGTGGCTTAAAGGAGTAGGGTGGGGAGTAGGGCGCTGGCCCCATATACCAGAGGTGGCAGGTTCAAACCCATCCCTGGCCAAAGACTGCAACAACAAAAACAAAAAAGCTTGGCCCCTGTAGCACAGAGGTTACAGAGCCAGCCACATACACTGAGACTGGTGGGTTCAAACCCAGCCTGGGCCAGCTAAACAATGACAACTGTAACAAACAAACAAACAAAAGAAATTAGTTGGGCATTGCAGTGGGTGCCTATGGCCCCAGCTACTTGGGAGGCTGAGGCAAGAGAATCCCTTAAGCCCAGGAGTTTGAGGTTAAGGTTTCTGTGAGTTGTGATGCCACGACATTCTACCAAAGGCAACATAGTAAGATTCTGTCTTCAAAAAAAAAAAAAAGTTAAAAAATTATGAAGCAGACTTACAATGATGACATGTTCTCAAAAAAAACACAATGAGTATACTACATGCTATATTGATATGGAAATCCTAACAACATGTTTCAAATGGAAAAAAAGGGTCAACATAGGATCTTTCTGTCTTTGGGGGTAGGTATTTAGTGCTACAAAATTCCTTCATAGCACTGCTTTTGCTGTATCCAAGAGACTTTGATAGGTTGTATCATTATTATAATTTATTTTGAAAATTTTTAAATTTCCATTTGGATTTCATTTTCAACTCAAAGATCATTCAGGAACAGGTTATTTCAATTCCGTGTATTTGCATAGTTCATGAGTTCCTCTTGGATTGATTTCCAGTTTTATTCTGCAGCTTGATATGATTTCAATTTTTTTAAATTTATTGAGACTTATTTTGTGGCCTAACATATGGTCTACCTTAGAAAAATGTTCCATATGCTGATGAGAAGAATGTATATTTTGCAGTTGTTGAGTAAAATATTCTGAAAATGTCTGTTAGGTATATTTATTCTAGAGTCTCATTTAAGTCCAGTGTTTCTGAGTTGATTTTCTATCTTGTAGTCAAGACAGGAAACTCTCTTAGTGCTGCCAGAGGAAATTTCAAACCTCCCAATAAAGGGATGGATTATTAATAATAAAGGGATAAATTTTTTCAGCTTTTTTTATTAAGTCATATACACATTGATCATGAATACATTTATGCATATGTGGGGTACAATGTGTTAATGTTTTTTATACAATTTGACGTGCTCACATCAAACTAATTAATATAGCTTTTGCCTCATTTATTTGATTATTGTGTTAAGACATTTATGTTCTACACTTGGTAGATTTGACTTGTACCCTTGCAATATGCTCCATAGGTGTGGTCCCACTGTTTAACTTCCCTCCATCAAGCTTCCCCCCTCTCCTTCCTTCCCACTCCATTTTTCTCCTTCATCCTGGGCTATAGTTGTTTCTATCTTTCATAAGAAAGTGTGAGTGAATATAAGTTGGTTTCATAGAAATACTGAGTACATTGAATACTTTTTTCTCCATTCTTGAGATACTTTACACAGGAGAATATGTTCCAGGTCCCTCCATGTAAACATAAAAGAGGTAAAGTGTCAATCTTTTTTAAGGCTGCTTAGTATTCCATGGCATACATATACCACAATTATTAATCCATTCATGGGTTGATGGACACTTGGGCTTCTTCCATGACTTGGCTATTATGAATTGAGATGCAATGAACAAACTGGTGCAAATATCTTTGTTATAAAGTGATTTTTGGTCTTTTGAATATACTCCTACTAGAGGAATTGCAGGATCCAATGGCAGGTCAATTTTTAGGTCCCTGAGTGTTCTCCAAACTTTTTTTCAAAATGAACGCATCTTGCATCCCCACCAGCAATGGAAAAGCATTCCCTTTTCTCCACATCCATGCCAACATCTGTAGTTTTGGGATTTTATTATGTGGGCTACTCTTACTAGAGTTAGATAGTATCTTAAAGTGGCATTTCTCTGATGATTAAAGATGACAAGCATTTTTTCATGTGTCTGTAGACCATGTGCCTATCTTCTTCAGAGAAGGCTCTATTCAGGTCTCTTGCCCACTGTGAAATGGGATCACTTGTTCTTTTCTTATTAATAAGTTTGAGTTCTCTGGATTCTGGTTATCAGACCAGAAACCTGAAAATATCCTCTCCCATTCTGAGGGCAGTCTACTTGCTTTCCTTACTGTGTTCTTGGCAGTGCAGAAGCTTTTTACTTTGATCAGATCCCAGTAATGTATTTTTGGTATTACTTCAATTGCCCTGGAAGTTCTCCTCATAAAGTTTTCTCCCAGGCCAATTTCTTCAAGTGTTTCTTCTGCACTCTCTCCAAGAATCTTTATGGTTTCATGTCTTAGGTTTAAATATTTTATCTAGTGAGAGTCAATTTCTGTTAGACGTGAAATGTGTGGGTCCAGTTTCAGTCTTCTACAAGTTGCCAGCCAATTCACCCTGCACCATTTGTTAAATAGGGAGTCTTTCCCCCAATTTATGTTTTTGATAGGCTTACTGAAGATCAAATGACAACAAGTGTCTGGATTCATCTCTTGGTTCTCAATTCTGTTCCATACATCT
>NW_003852403.1:22614534-22683831 GCF_000181295.1 Otolemur garnettii
TTGGCAGTTTTTGGCCAAAGTTGAGTTTGACCCCACCACCTCTGGCATATGGGGCCAATGCCCTACTCCTTTGAGCCATAGGTGCCACCCAGTACCATGCTGTTTTGATCTACTATAGATTTATAGTACAGTCTGAAGTCTGGTAGCATGATTCCACCTGATTTGTTTTTATTTCTGAGTAATGTCTTGGCTATTCGAGGTTTGTTCTGTTTCCATATAAGACAAAGTACTAGTTTTTCCAGATCTTTAAAGTATGACGGGGTGCTTTAATGGGGATTGCATTACATCTGCAGATTGCTTTGGGTAGCATGGACATTTTGATAATGTTGATTTTTCCTAGCCTTGAGCATGGTATGTTTTTCCATTTGTTGACATCTTCAGCTATTCCTTTTCTCAGAGTTTCATAGTTCTCTTTATAGAGATCTTTCACGTGCTTTGTTAAGGACACTCACAGATATTTCATTTTCTTTGGCACTACTGTGAAGGGAATAGAGTCCATGACTGTTTTTTCAGCTTGACTGTTGCTGGTAGATATGAATGCTACTGATTTGTGGGTATTGATTTTGTAGCCTGAGATGCTGCTGTATTCCTTGATCACGTCTAAGAGTTTTGTGGTTGAGTCCCTGGGCTTTTCCAGGTATACAATCATATCATCTGCGAAGAGTGAAAGTTTGATCTCCTCTGACCCTATATGGACACCCTTGATTGCCTTCTCTTGCCTGATCGCAATGGCTAAGACTTCCATTATAATGTTAAAAAGTAGTGGAGACAGTGGGCAACCTTGCCTGGTTCTTGATCTGAGTGGAAATGTTTTTAATTTTACTCTATTCAATATAATATTGGCTGTAGGTTTGCTGTAGATGGCCTCTATCAGTTTAAGAAATGTCCCTTCTATACCTATTTCCTAAAGTGTTTTGATCATAAAAGGATGCTGGATATTATCAAAAGCTTTTTCTGCATCAATTGAGAGAATCAGATGGTGTTTGTTTTTTTAATTTGTTTATGTGATGTATCATATTTATAGATTTATATATTGAACCAGCTTTGACAATCTGGGATAAAATCCACTTGGTTGTGATATATAATTTGTTTGATGTGTTGTTGGATTCTGTTTGCTAGGATCTTATTGAATATTTTTGCATCAATATTCACTTAGTGATATTGGTCTATAATTTTCTTTTTATGTTGGATCTTTTCCTGGTTTTGGGTTCAGGGTGATGTTTGCTTCATAGAATGTGTTAGGAAGTATTCCTTAATTTTCTATGTTTTGGAAAAGGTTAAGTAATATGGGTACTAGTTCCTCTTTAAAGGTTTGGTAGAATTCTGATGTGAAGCCATCTGGTCCCAGAATTTTCTTTTTGGGAAGATTTTGTATGGTTGATGCTATTTCCAAACTTGATATAGGCCTTTTCAAATTTCCACTTTGTCTGGCTAAGTCTAGGAAGATGGTGTGATTCTAGGTATTGGTCAAGTTCCTTCAGATTTTCATATTTCTGAGAATAGAGTTTTTTGTAATATTCATTAAGGATTTTTTTTTAATTTCTGCACAGTCTGTGGTTATCTTGTCGCTGTCATTTCTGATTTAAGAAATTAGAGATTTTACTCTTTTATTTCTGATTAGGTTAGCCAAAGGTTTATCTATTTTATTGACCTTTTCAAAAAACCAACTTTTTGATTCATTGATCTGTTGTATAATTCTTTTATTTTCAATTTCATTTAATTCTGCTCTAATTTTGGTTATTTCTTTTCTTCTGCTGGGTTTGGGGTTGGAATGTTCTTCCTTTTCTATGTGTTTGAGCTGTCCCATTAAGTTGTTGATTTCCTCTCTTTCTGTTCTCTTGAGGAAGGCTTGGAATGCTTTAAATTTCCCTATTAGGACTGCCTCTGTGATTTCCCAGAGGTGCTGGTAGTTCGTGTCTTCATTATATCTTTGCTCCAAAAAGTTGGTAATTTCTTTCTTAATCTCATCTATGACCCAGCTATCATTTAGCATAAGATTATTTAGTTTCCATGTCCTTGTGTGAATTTGTGGATTCTTGAAGTTACTGAGTTCAACTTTTATTCCATGATGGTCTGAGGAGATATGACCAAACTGAGAACCAAATCAAGAACTCAGTCCAACTGATAATAATGGCAAAGAAAAAAACAAGCCTGAGAATAACACCTAACCAAGGAGATAAAAGGTTTCACAAGGAAAACAGCAAAGTATAGATGAAAAAATTCATAAATGACACAAACAAATGGAAAAACATCATATGATCATGGATCAGGAGAACCACTATTGCTTAAAATGACCATGTTTCCCAAAGCAACCTACATATTCAATGCAAATCTTAACAAAATACCATTGTAATTTTTCACAGAAGTAGAAAAACCAATCCTAAAATTCATATGGAACCCCCCAAAAAAGATCTCAAGTAGTCAAAGGAATCCTAAATAAAAAGAACAAAACTGGAGGTGTCATATTATCTGACTTCAAATTATACAACAATGTTATAGTAACCCAAACAGCATGGTACTGGTATAAAAGGAGGGTCAGATAAATGGAACAGAATAGAGAACCCAGAAATAAAGTCATATACCTACAGTTGATTTATCTTTGACACCACAGACAAAAACATATAATGGGTAAAGGATACACTATTCAATAAATGGCTGGGAAAATTGGATAGCAATGTGCAAAAGAACAAAACTGGATTCCTTTCTCTCACTATAAGAAAAATTAACTCAAGATGAGTTAAGACTTACATGCATGACCTAAGATCATAAGAATTCTAGAAGAAAACCTAGGGCAAATGTCTGGACATTGGCCTAGGCAAAGAATTTATAACTAAGACCCCACGAGCAAATGCAACAAAACAAAAATCAACAAATGGGATTTAATTAAATTAAGAAACTTCTACACAGCAAAAGAAATAATCAACAGAGTAAATAGAGAACCCATACAATGTGAGAAAATAGTCACAAACTGTGCATCTGACAAAGGACTATATCTGGAATCCATAAGGAACTCAAACAAATTAGCAAGAAAAAACAAATAACTCCTTTTAAAAGTGGGCAAAGGACACAAAGAGGCATTTTTCAAAAGAAGATATACAAATGGTCAAGAAACATATGGAAAAATGCTCAATGTCACTATCACTAAAGACTTCACCCCAGTCAAAAGGGCCATTATCAAAACCCCCCAAACCAACAGATGTTGACATGAATGTGGTGAAAAGGATACTTTATTCACTTTTGGTGGGAATGTAAATGAGTAGAAAACAGTGTAGACATTTCTCATGGGCTAAATGGTAGATCTAATGGTAGATCTACCATTCCTTCCAGCAATCCCAGTACTGGGTATCTACCCAAAGAAAAAGAAAGTATTAGATCAAAAAGATACCTGCACTTATATGTTTATTGCAGCACTATTTACAATTGTAAAGATATGTAATCAATGTAAGTATCCACAAATTGATGAGTAGATAAAGGAAATGTGATACACACACAAAACACACACACACAACATGGAATAATACTCAGCCATAGAAAAGAATGACATAATGTTTTTTGCAACAACATGGATGGGACTAGGGGGCCATTATCCTAAGTAAAATAACTCAGGAACAGAAAATCAAATACTGCATGTTCTCACTCGTAAGTGGAAGCTAAACTATGGGTGTGCATAGTCATACAGATTGGAATAATGAACACTGAAGACACTTCAAAGGTGGGTGGTAGAGGTGAAGGATAAAAAAAATTACCTAAGGTACAGTATGTGCTCAATTCAGCCCTAAGTTTATGCCAATTTAGGACCATTTTAAGAACTAATTTGGGATTCATTTCATCATGATGATTGGTTTGTGAGCGTCCCAAAAAGTGTGGTGAGGAAGTGTGCAGAAGATTAAAAATGGAAAATAAAATCCACTACCACCACTAGCTCAGCCATGGTTTCTTTTTCTTCCACTCTCCAGATAACTGTCTCAGGTTACTACTATTCATCTAGTTCAGATTCAGTTTAGGAAATGGTAAGGGAAAATAACTTATGTATCTCTTCTATAGCTATCTTTGCTTAAGGTCTCAGAATTGGTGTGTGAAGTCCATCCAATTTAGTCAAGAAGCTGCTGAACTTCTTCCCTAACAAAAGCAGATTTTATTCAAGGTAACAAATCACTCAGAAAAATGCCACTTTCCTACATCCACATGGATAGTAGTATTCACATGACTAAATTCTTGCCAATAAAATATGAGTTGATACCATATAGGATTCCAGGAGAATGCCTTAGAGATAGCTAACTTCCTTTCCGCCTTTTGTATTCCCATTTCCTGAAATGTGGACAAAGTGTCTGGAGCCCCAGAAGCTATCTTGGACCATTAGATGCATCTTTGAAGACTTCAGGGTTGAGACTTCAAGGGAGCAGAAAGAAAGAAACAGGGTCCCTTATGACTTCATGAAGCCCCCATATCAGTCCTGGAGTCTGCCTCCAGATTTCTTTTATGTAGAAAACAGACCTTTACATTTTTTTTTTTTTTTTTTTTAGACATAACCTCAAGCTGTCCCCCTGGGCATCACAACTCACAGCAACCTCCAACTCCTGGGCTCAAGTGAGTCTCTTGCCTCAGCCTCCCAAGTAGCTGGGACTACAGGCGCCCACCACAATGCCTGGCCATTTTTTGGTTGCAGCCCTCATTGTTGTTTGGCAAGCCTGGGCTGGATTCGAACCCGCCACCTTAGGTGTATGTGGCTGGTGCCTTAGCCACTTGAGCCACAGGTGCCGAGCCAACCTTTACATTTTTAAGCAGTTGTGGTTATGTCTCTCCCCCCTTTTTCTGGGTAACTTCATCATTATCATTTCTTTTTTATTTTTCATAAGTCTCCTTTTTATTCACATGCGTGCCAGAATCTAAGCTGGTTAGAGAATCAATCAGTCAATCAACAAGTAAAAACAGTTCTGCTGAATTCCAGCAATAAACAAATAGTGTTTATTGGTAGTTAAGTGGTAGTTAAAATTCGGTGCCCTCTCTGGAATCCGGAGACTTCTAATTACCAAGACTAGATGTACTGATATCACAGAGCAGCTCCGTCTGGGAACACATTACAAATGATTCTCAGTTTCATATTTGTCTGAAATGCCACTATCGCAAAGTTGAATCTTTAAAAAGTGTGCATCTGAGTACCATTTTCTTTCTGCAAATCTTGTTTCAATATCATTCACATTACTGGGAAGGTCATTTTGTAGAAATGAGATATCTTTTTTTTCTATTGTTTGGGATTTATTGAGAGTACAAAGAATTAGGTTACACTGATTGCATTTGTAGGGTAAATTCCCTCTTATAATTGTGTCTCATGCCCAAGAGGTGTGTCATCTACCATGATCCCCCAAATCCCTCCCCCCTCTACCTACTCCTTCATTCCCCTGCCCTCCACCCTGTATTAGGTCATCTATTGTCTTCATATTAGAATTGAGTACACTAGATTCTTGGTTCTCCATTTTTGTGATGCTTTACTAAGAAGAATGTGTTCCACCTCAATCCAGGTTAATATGAAAGATATAAAGTCTCCATCTCTTTTAATGGCTAAATAGTATTCCATGGTATACTTATACTACAGCTTGTTAATCTTTCACCACTTACAAATATTGATTCAAGATGGATAAAAGATTTAAATGTAAGACATGAAACAATAAAAATCCTTGAAGAAAGTGTGGGGAAAATACTTGAAGATATTGGCCTGGGGGACAATTTTATGAAGAAGACTTCAGGGCAAATGCAACAACAAAAATAAACAAATGGGACTTAATTAAACTGAATAGCTTCTGTACAGCTAAGGAAACAACAACCAAAGCAAATAGACAACCATCAGAATGAGAAAAGGTATTTGTATATTATGAATCAGACAAAAGCTTAATAACTAGGATCTACAGAGAACTCAAATTAATCAACATTAAAAAAGCCAATAATACCTTATCTCAATGGACAAGAGAGATGAATAGAACATTCTCTATAGAAGACAAATGGCTCACAAACATGCCATCATCCCTAATCATCAGAGAAATGCAAATCAAAACCACCCTGAGATATCACCTAACCCCAGTGAGAATGGCTTACATCACAAAGTCTCAAAGCTGCAAATGCTGGCCTGGATGTGGAGAGAAGGAAACACCTTTACACTGCTTGTGGGACTGCAAAGTAATACAGCCTTTTTGGAAGGAAGTATGGAGAAATCTCAAAGAACTCAAGCTAGACCTCCCATTTGATCCTGCAATCCCATTACTGGGCATCTACCCAGAGAGGGGAAAAAAGATCTATTTATTGTAAGGATATTTGCACTAGATTATTTATCACAGCTCAATTTACAATCGCCAAAACATGGAAACAACCTAAATGCCCACCATTCCAGGAATAGATAAACAATTTTTTTTTTTTTTTTTGAGACGGAGTCTCACTCTGTTGCCAAACTACAGTACAGTGGCATTATAACTCACTATGACCTCAAACCCCAAACAACAAGAAATCCTCCTGCCTCGGCCCCCCATGTAGCTGAAACTACAAGTGTGGACCACAGTGCTTGGCTGACTTTTCTATTTTTTATAGAAATGGGGTCTCTCCCTGTTACCCAGACTAGACTCAAACTCCTGGCCTCAATTGATCATCCCACTTCAGCCTCCCAAAGTGCTGAGATTATAGGCACAAGCCACCATGCCTAGTCATTTGGGTGTCTTTTAGTATCACACTGGCTTGCTTAATAACACCTAACTTATATCATCATGGGTGGAAATTTATTCATTCACTCAATAAAATGAACATCAAAGTTCCTAGCATCTTTTAAAGTATTGCATATTCTGGTACCGCTACTGGAATAATGAAAATGAAATTAGTAACTATTATTATTATTACAAATGCTGTGCTGGATCCCTTTCCCACTTATCCCTTCAAATCTTCTCTCCACTACCCCGCTTTGTGTGGCAGAGAGGCTGTCCCATATAGATGCATCCAGTGGGCTCCCTTACTCTTTGTCTTTGGGTAGAGTCAATCAGTGGGGAGAACAAGTGGGGGTGGACAGGTGCCACATGAGAGAGGATGGCAAAGTTGGGGTATTTATTTCCCAGCTCCCCACTGCAAGGCTGTCATATAAACTGTCTCCCTCTCTACTGAAAGCCAGAGCTCTTGTCTGACAGCTCTCTCCACACTCTTTCACCACCCCTATATGAAACAGTTCAATCAGCATTTATCATGAGTTTACCCCTGTTAGGGTGGAAAGCTGAGGAGGTGCTCCCAGTGCAGGTTAAGAAAAATGTCTCACACAGGGATAAGGCTATTTTGTCTTCTTAGAAGGAAGAAGGGAGTGAGAGAGCAAAAGAAAGTGGAGAAAGAGAGACAAAGGACAAGGAGATGGCAGAGTGGCATCCCAAGGAAAGAGAAGGGAAAAACCAGCACCTGAGGCCAAGTGGCTCCGTGATTTTAAAGGGGGTTGTAAATTGTCACCGTACAGTCAAGAAAATGCCACATCCTCTCCTGTCTTCTTAGCAGCAGATAGATAACAAAACCAAGCTGGGCCGACATCATAGTCCAAGAGCTGGCTCCTCTGCCTTTCTTTGGGGATGGAATTGTTGGGATTATTGCAAGAGAGAGGCAGAGACTGCCCTGAGATATGACTAAAACCTGAAGTTCCTTCCCTGCTGATTACTTAGGAACTCCGTAAAAAAAAAAAAAAAAAGGATTCTCAGAAACAATATTGAGAGAGAAAAATGTACATCTCTTTTCTGTCTGTTCAGCCCTTTTCAGAAGTTGTGCAAAACCAAACTCCCACAGGGTATCTGTTAGCAGGAGAATTCATAGGATTGGTCTTTTACTGTTACTAGGAAATTGCAGGATTAGGTATTTTCCTGTTATTTTTGCAAGGGTACCCATTTCAATATACACAGACACTTTGTTCCTGATCCCAGTATTAGTCTCTGTGGCTCTCACTTGTGTCTTCTAGTGCTGCCTGTTGGGGTTCAAGGTTCCCTGCTGTGGTGACTCCAATCCCTCCTCCCAGCCACTCTCCTTGCTTGAGGTGCAATTGTCCTCCCTACAGTCTCCCTTCCCATCAGTATCTTCACTGTTACCCAAATAATACTACAGCTCTACAGCACTTGCTGACAGTTATTATTACCTCTCTGAAGGGTACCAAGAACTCTAGTTGATCCATTATCTTCATTTAAACAAAGAGCTTAACCTGGACTGCTGTGATGAATACAGACGTTTTGGTGATTATGCTCTCAGTGACTGCAGACCACTTGGTATAAGGCAGTGATGTGAAACTTTATTTTTCTCTTATCTTATCTGAAGAATAAGAGTTGTCTGGGGCCACATATTAAATACACAAACACTAATGAAAGTTGATTAGCAAAAAAAGTCCATGCATACTTTCTGTGATATTTGACACCAGAGACAAAACAGTCCTGCAAAATCAGCCTGGGACCCGTGGGTTCAAGCTTGACCCTCCTGGTATAACGGGATCTTGTATAATAGATTTGAAAAATCTGTCATATTTGGTTTTCTGGTAAAGTTCTGGGGCAATTCTTCACTAAAAGAATTTGATTCTTGACATCGTTTTCCTTAATGTATGTTTTAAGATTCTGAGTTATCTATTCCACAGTAGGCAATGTGTAGAATTCTTGTAAGTAATTTTCATTTCTTTAGAAAAATCCAATTAAGTCCACTTATTATTATCACAGACACTATGTCATTTAGCCTCCTAAACATTTATTCTCTTTCCACACAATAGTACATTTCTATAAAAAGGCAGCTGTGCCCCAAAGTGTGTTCAGTAAATTTCCCCAAACAACAAATATTCTAGAGTTTTAACTTGTTTGTAATTGGTAAGTAAGAAAAAATATCCAAATGATTCTAGTAGCATAACAGAGCCTACATGCCAGGAACTATTAGAGCCACAATTCCAGTAGCAGCCCTTCAAATGTGCACGCCCTGTTTCCATTGTACAAACAATGCTTTAGTGGTTTGGCACACACTGTAAAAGCCTTGTTTATGTTGAATGATACTGACAGCGAAGAATTCTACCCAAAACATTCAGCACCACAGGTATAATGCTTGCCTGCAGCTTAGAACCCAAGAGACCCAGTGGTCATTTGGTTGCATCTTTAAATGCAATATAAAATTTTCAAGAAAGCGTGGAATCCCTTGCAATACTTTGTTTCTGTGACAGTGGAGAGAAATGCACTGCTTGCTCCAACCAATTTTCCTTGACTTATCCGATAATAAAAGCAGAATAATTAGCAGTACCAAAACATGGCTACAAATTCTGTGACACTCCTTCCACAGAGAGGTGGGGACTCTATTCCTCCCCCTTCAAGCTTGACAAGCTCATGACAGCTTAGAGTCATACAGTTCAAGGGATGCTAAGTGATTTCCAAGGCTAGGCCATAAAGGCCACACAGCTTCTGCCTAGTTTTCAGAAACAGGCTTCTTGGAACCTTGGGCCACCATGTATGAGTCTGACCATGCTGCACCCCTATGATGGAAGGGCTTGGGGTGGGACCCCCAGTTGCTGATTCCAGCTGAGTCAAGGCTCCCAGTCATCCATCCATTTCTACAAGGAAACAGACATGTGAGTGAAGCAGGCCTGGACCTTCCTGATCAGCCCATTTTCCATTGCTAATACCATTAAGCAAGCAGACCACTCCAGGGAAAAACCTGCTGAAGTCCTGACCCAGAAAACCACCAGATATTATTTCAACCATCAAGTTTCAACTTGTTTGGCTTATTGGTATTGCTGAGAGGGCTTCATTTGTTTCCATTCATGTGAATTTTACGTTTCTTGATTTTGGTGTATGGAGGAGCTAAGGGAATTTCACCCCAAAATAGAAGTACCTGGTCTAAAGAATGTCTGGATTGAAGGCCATTCAAGGTCAAGAAACACTGGAAGAGGACTTCTCTTCCACCTTCATAAACCCCAATGGCCTGATCAGAAGATCTATAGGGACAATTGGCTCAAAATATTTTAGAAATGAGGGTCAGGAATGTAGGCAGATTTGGCCCAAACCATTTGGGTCATAAATACCTGTTTTCCAGGTGAATCTAGGAGTTAATCTATTTCTCCCCCATCCCTTAACAACCTCCCTAGAAACTATTTATACCCTATTCTCCTCAATTTCCCCCCTCCCCTCTAAAAAGGCCTATAGATATCTGAACTCCTTTGGAAAACTAGGTTATCACTCTGTGATTTCTCCCTGTGTGCATGATAAATAAATCCGTTCTCTTATTAATCTGCTTTAACTGTGAGTTGATCTTTCAGTGAACTTTCAGGGAAAGGACAAGTTTCCCCTCACCCTTACATGTATCTCAAAACTTTCATAATGACCCACACGTAGCAATAGATAATCAGAACAATTGCCTGCTAAGTTAGTCACTGATCAGCATGTCACTATTTGGCAAGCCAGTTCTATTTGACAGACAAGAAGTTGAACTACAGAGTCATGCAGTAATGTATGATGTCCTAGACCATTTTGTGCAGCTACAACAGAATGCCTGAGACTGGGAAATTTATAAAGAACAGAAATTTATTCTCACAAATCTGGCAGCTGGGAAGACTGAGAGGTGTTCATTCATTCAACCAGTATTTCGCCAACACACCTCTCAGATTCTAGTCCCCAGGCCAGGTCCTCGGGATGTAGGATTGAACATGATGGGCATGTGGTCATTGTTTCATCAGGGTTATAACTCAACAAGAAATAATTACCCATCAGTAATCCATTCATTTCCTTTCTATAAATGGCTTCAGCTTCTGTTCTCTTCTTATTCCTAACAAGAACGACCAACACAGAAAACGTGAAAAGTCACATCATTTAGTCTTTTGCCAAGGACAGAAGTTAAGTTTTAACAGGAGAAAAGGAAGAAAGGAAGCAGGAACTATAATAACTCAGAAACATGAATAATTAGGTCCCAGTTAAGCACAGCAGGGGCACTGCTGTAAGAACACAGGCAATACCCATACAGAGATTTCAAATTGCTACAAAACTGCCAATATGTATGTTAGAGAAGTTTATTCATTTCTTTGTGTTGTTATTTGATTTCATTTGAGAATATTGCTTTAATTATTCTATGAAGTTTTTCAAGCACCACATTTTTCAGAAAGCATCTTATGTAACATTCCGTTTAAAGACCAAACTAAACACAAGTAGAAATGTGAGATAGATTTTGAAAAAGAAATAGGCCACTTGAGAGAATATATGGATGTGGGTGATGTCTGAGCATCTGCAAATATACAGACAACAAATCAAAATAGCTCATCAGTTCAGTTACAAAAATGCAATCCCTTCAGAAAAATCAATTGTCGAACTCTAATGACTGAGACAACACCGTGAATTCTTTATTTTTAAAGGTGCAAAAGGGATATTTCAAACTTTCTATTTTCACTTTAATTTAAACAGACAAAAACTGCTTCAACTCCTGGGAAATTATAGCTATTGGAACAAACTTTCCAAATTATTCTCTTCTTTAGGATACCAATGTTGGCAAAATGATCTTCAATTCATCCATGAACACTTTACTCTTATGATCCATAATTTAAACCAGAAACTGTTTTTTTCCTTTTTAATTAGGAAAGCTTATTAATCTGGCCTTGTCATTGTGGAATAGGGTGTTACAGCAAACTAAAATTGCAGAAATAGAGATCATTTTTAATATTTATAATTGTTGTTTTTCACATCTCTGAACTGGAAACAAAAATATTTCCCACAAATTTGTACTCATGGCTATTTAATCTCTGGCGATTCAAATGGCACAACAGCATCACCATTATAAACCTCATTCTCATTGTCTATAAAAATAGATATAAATGCTGACAAATACTGGGCTGGATCTATACTAATCCATGTGCTTTTAAAATCACCTTTTTATGTGAGCTTTTACTGCCATTTGTCTAAAACACATCTTTAAAAAGAAAACACACCCACCTACACATAGTTATATAGACAGACATTTCCCTACTTGTGATGGTTTAACTTATAGTTTTTTTATTTTTATGTCTTTTTAAAAGTGTATAACCCCATCACACATCAAGGAATATTTATACTTATCTACCTCCCCAAATCAGAGCTGAACTCTGTGTGAGTCTGATCAAGCTTGACATCTTGAAGCTCCATGTAACAAGCTCCTAGCTCAACAACATTACTCAGCAAATGTTCGTTGAGAAAAGAGATATAAATAGTACTTTACAGCAGTTCACTTACATTGATACATTTAGTTTTGTTTTTCACAACCTTATGAATAAGGAAGGTCAACTAAAAAATTAAGGCTTAGAATATTTGTCTCTTTTACAGCCAGAGAGAAAACAGAACTCAACTCTTCTGAGAAAATCCTGTCTTCTTTTTGTTACTGAAAGCTCAGCACTTGTTGCTGAGGCGGCATAGGAAGAAAGAGGATGAGTGATTTGAGGAGATGGAAAGATTTATTGATTCGCTGGCAAATGAGGAAAATGTCAGACTCCAGTCTGAAAGTACCAATTCTTAGCGATAAGCAGAAATACAGAGCTTTTCGATGGAGAGTGTTCAGTTCCAGGCTATAGTTGATGATTCTGATGCTCCCATCTCCCCAAAAGCCAATCCTGTGTTCTCTGTCCAGGCCCTCCACCAGAACAGTCCTGGAGAGCCATCTTCTGCAGCACAAAAAGCAAAGAACGCTCCTCTGCCCCTTCCCTTCCCCTGCCCTGAGTCAGGGGTGCATATTTTAGTTCTCCAAAAGGAGTGGGAAATTGGGAAGAGACTTTTTGTTTTTCCAGGTTGTTCTCTTTGTTACATATTTCCCATTGTCAATTTCCCCCTTCCATACCTATAAGAGGAGGGGCTGTTACTCTTATGTATTCACTCCTGGACTCTACCTCTGATCACAGAGATCAAAAAAAAGCATCCAGCATTTTTATTGTTGTTATTCTAACAAAATACATGTATATCAGACTGTGTTAGTTCATTTACTTCATTTACTTATTCTCTGGTACTGTTCTTTTTCATCTGTTTCACGATACTTATGACAGTTTGCAGTTCTTCACATATGTGGGTATTTAATTGTTGTCTGTCTTTCCTACTAGGCTGTAAGCCCACAAGGCAGAGACCATGTCAGTTTAATTTCCAGTGGGTATTACACACAGCCCAGCCAGACCTTTCTGCATAGCGGACACAAAGAAGTTGAAACTTTCTCTCTGAAAATTGGAGTCTACATTTGCTGAAATGAATTGAGTTGGCAACAGATCAACAGGAGAGAAGACATACAAATTTATGAATGTGCACATGGACACTGGAGTTTCATAGAGATGAAAGTCAAAAAGCCGAGTGACCCATGTTTTTATACCATATAGAAAGGAATGGAGGTTTGGAGCCTGGTGACAAGGTCTAAGAGGGAGGAGAGAGGAAAAGTAAGGAGCAAGGCTGTGCTGTTGTGCATATGAAGTCTGATGGACAACAGCCCTGCACAGAATGGGTGGGAGCCACCAGACCTTATGGAACATTAGACTTTTAGTCTCCTTTTCCTTTGAATGAATCTTTCCTAGATCTGGATAAGAGGACTCCTGAGAAAGAAAGCTTCTGCATCTGCTGTTTACTTCACTAATGTAGATTTTTTTCTACAGATACAAACGTCCCTCACCAAGGACAGCTACCCCGAGCTAGTTCTGTAGATATAGTGCCTTTGGCATATCTTGAAATATGCTAAAGAACTATATTGTGAGGTGCCATATGTCACTTTCCTACATGGGCACTCAATAAACATTTGTTGAGTGTTTATTGAATGTTACAGAAATAGTTTCCATTCTGTCCTCTACCCCTAAGCCACTATTAGTCCCCCCAAAGCATGTTTCCCCTACCCAGATGAGGGGATATTGAATGAATGGCATGGTCAGCACCAGAATCCAGTCTCTAGAACCCTGGCCACATGCACTGACCATACTCTCCGAGTCAAATCCCTGACGTTTATTCTCAAATATTAGCTTGTTGTTTCATTCAGATATTGTTTTCTCCCACAATGAACTTCCTACATGAGAAAACTAAAGTTTAGAATCCTTCTTATTTCTTAGTAGATGCTTCCTTTAATTATTTCAGACTTTTATTTTTTAACTTTTAAAGTCAAATGTACAGTTGATACAAAATTGAAACAAATAATTTTTCCAAAGCAAACTTCGTTTCAGTTTTCTAGTATCTTTTTGGAAAGGTTTTGTGTATTTGCTCTTGTGTGTTTTTGCACGGGAGGATGTGCGTGTGTGTTTATGTTGGTGTGTGTGTTTTCAAGGTAAATGCTTTTAAGGTGTAATGTAAATATTTATATTTTAAATGTCAGGTCTTAGGATATAGCTACCAAAAATGACAGAAATTTCAGAGGCTGTTGTTAGATACTACCTACCGGTACAAGCTTTTTCCCTCAATTACTTTGGTAAGACAACTTCAGTACCTCTAACAAACAAAATAAAAACTCCTACTCTCTTAAGATCAAAAACCCAGAAGCATTATCAACAAGTTTTCGTTTTGATTTATTTGTAATTACCTTCCATTTCTGTTCCTTCCCTTACTTGAATAAAATGGTTTCCAAAATACCCACAAGCACAAAGCTGTGTGACATAAAAAGAAGAGGGAAATCTAAGAGCTGATCCCCAACCAGGATTAAGTATTTGTGAGCAACATTCTCTTGGTCAAGTCAACAACTTTCTCTCCACTCTGACACTCTTGTCTGCAAAATGAAAAGAGGAATTTCTGTTCTGCATACCTCATGAGATATGGTGTAAATCAAATCCGACCATACAGTTTTTGTGCTTGGAATAGACAATGTGTATTGGATAAATGTTCAAGATTAGTGATGAGCTCTTTGGTTCCAGTATTCATATCAAGTTCCTGCTGGTCTCCCTAACAAAATCATTATCTGGGCAGTGGTACATGTACATCATGTTAGAGTTCACACTCTTTCTTCTGTGAAGTGAGTTGCCTTAACCATTTGCAAAGATCCTAAGTACAACTTGCCAATTTTGCTGAGGCCCACCAATCCCAGTTTATCTTTTCCTAAGACTTTGAGAAATGAATCCATCCTAACTGATCCTTAAAAAAGAACATGCTTACTTGAGGAAAACCAAAAATTACATAGTAACATCTTTAAGTCAGGTGATGTTACTATAATTTATTATCCAAACTAAGACATCTTTGAGGTCAAAAGAAGGTATATTAATAATTATGCAAGGACAGCAAGCTTACACTACAATCATCCTGAGAAAAGCTTAACATATGGTCATCCAACCTTGTAATGTTACCCAGACTGTAGAAGGGTGAATCTAGATCACAGCCATTGTTTGAGTCCCTGGTTCCCTGGACTGTCCAGCTGCTCCTTCCTTATGCTTTAGAGCTGAGTCTGTGATCAGGCTTTTTACTGCTCCTCAAGGAAATAAGAAGAATTAAGATCTAATGATGAGATTTTTATAAAAGTAAACTGATTCAATTTATATTCTTTATTTAGAGATTATGTCTATTTTTGAACTTAAATGTCATTTAGAGTATATAAGGGTCATTGTTTTCTTTTTTCATTTTTCAATATCAATTTCAATTTGGAATATATTCAATTACAAGGAACAATGACACACTAAAGTAGGTCTAACAAAAAGTTTGGAAGTAGGTGGTCCAGGCTGCTCTAAGAGTTCAGTGATGTCATCAAAGACCCATTCTCCTGTGTTTCTTTTCTACCACCTGTAGTATGATGCTTCCTCACCTCATGGTTGCAAGACAGCTGCTGTAAGTCTAGCCATCACATTCAAGTTCCACACAGAAAGAAGCAGGGAAAGACACAGGCCTTCTGTTTATAATATTTAGTTTATTTGTTTGTTTTAACTTGGCAACAGAAGTCTTCCCGAGTAAATGTCCCTTTCCATCTCATTTGACAGAACAGGGTCATGTGATGATCTTTAGACACATCACTGACCAAGGGACCTCACGACAGCTTAAGAACTTTTTTTAAAGTAAATTGCACATCATGTCACCTCTGTGCAAACCCTTCAGGGGTCTCCCATTATAGGCAAAGTAAAAACCAAATTCTACTAGATTCTGTACAGCCTGATGTCTTCCTGCTCCAATTCTGTGTTTCCTATCTTTTTCTACTCTTCCTGCCTCTGTTCCAAACACCCTGGTTACCTTGTTCTTCTTTGAACACACCCAGCCTGCCTTCTCCTCAAGGCCCCTGAGCTTGCAGCTGCCAGATACCAGCATGTCTCATTCCCTCCCCAGATGCCCTCTCCAGCCTTCCTAGGTAAGGTAACCACCATCACTGACCTCTGAACTTCTCAGTCCCTGTGTTATGCTGCTTGGCTGTTCTTAGCCCACCTTCTGATGTATTCCATTTGCTTATGTGTTTGCTTATTGTCTGTCTCCTCCCACTAGAACAAAAGCTCCCTGAGGGCAGGAGCTCCATCTGTTTGGCTCACTGCTGTATCCCTAATGCTTAGAATTATGCCTGATTCATAGTAGGTGGTCAATTAAAAATTGTTTCATGAACAAATAACGACACTAAATAGTAAATGATTCACACAGAGGCCTGAAGGAGAGGCCTGTGTTTCCTGAGATGAGGGATCAGCCCCCTCTAACGGGAGGAGTCTGAAAGGGAAGAAGAGAAGACAGCAGGCACTATCTGTCTCAGTGTTCTTCCTTGGAAAATTGAGAGTTTGGAAAACTTATGTTGGTTCTATCCAATTTCTAAAAAAAAAAAAACAACCCAAATTATAGTATCTAGAGACCTTCCTGTCTACCAACACTGTTGCCTCTCTACTTTTTATCTTTGCCCTTTAGCAGGGCTAGTGACCTTATCCTGTCCCCTTCTGAGTTGGATGGCCCTTCTAGGTGCATGATCACCGTGCCGGTGGCCTTCTCTGTGGTGACTCCCTGTAAGCCTCTTCCCAGAGCTACCCATGGGCAGCTTCTTCTGTACACCCCAACCCCCTGATGCAGAAAACAGAACCCAAATAAGTAAAACTTTTCCTAGGAAAGCATTAATAAATCCTAATGACTGCAGCAGGCCCTCGAAACAAACTATTTTAGGAGGCACGCACAGAAAACATTTAGTAGAGACATAATTTTAAAATTATTTAAGTAGCGTTCCTAGATGATAAATTCTCATTTTATTTACTTACTAATTAGAATCAAGAATTTAATCCTTGCTCAGCAATCACCATTGGAAATGTAATAAGATTTGAAATCACACATTCTAAATTTGTCTTTTAACGTTCACAAATTGTTTTCTGCCTCTAAGCTTTATCCTCCTCCTTGGGTTGTCACACTGCTAATATTGGGTTAATATTCACCTCTATTCTTAACCTACAACTGGTTTTGCTTTTTGAGTTGTTTTTTTTTTTTTTTTTTTGCAAAATAATGATCAAATGTCAGAAAACTGGTAGCATCCTGCCTGATTCTGTGTTGCACAATTTTGACAGCGGATGTACCCACAATATGGAGAGCAGTTAGTGGGGTTGTGGGTGGGAGATGAGAAAAAGGAGGACAGATTTCCCTGCCCCCAGCATGCGTGGAACATCTGCTCCTTTATATTAAATGGAAAATCAGGCTCACCACAGCACAGTAAACCAAATTCTGAGGTATAATTGGGTAGTTAATGTTAAAAATATATATATATATATACTCTGTAAAAACAAACAACTTTCTCTTGGCAAGTGGGACTTTATCTTTGAAATTTTTATATAAGCTTAAATAACCCCTTATCACCATTTCAACATTGTATTTCAAAACAAATCTAAAAGTGTTTTATACGCATTTGGTCTTAAGATAATAAACAAGGAGATGGTTGTCACCTCTCTACTCTCCTGCTCTGAGCCCTGGATACATGTGTGCATGAACAGGCATGGTGGACAAACATTTGCCAAACCAATAGGAGTTAAGTACTTTATGACAGGTGAGCACTGTATGCGAAGATGATGGTATTCCAGACCCATGAGGTCTCGGTTTTGGGGGAGCTTACGTTCCTGGTGGAGTTGACAATACCATAGTACAACAAATGCAGAAGCAGAAAACTATCAGCTACAGATCTCAGCTCTGTACTGTATTTGAGAACTAAACAAGGTTATGTGAGAGATGTTTTAGATTGGGTGGTCAAAGAAGCCACGTCTAAAGAGATGTCCTTTAACATGAGATATAAATGACAAGAAGTTGCTAGCCACAAAAAGGTCAGGAAGCTCTTCATTCCAGGAAAAGGGATGCTTAGATCAAAGACTCTAAGGTAGAGTAAGTGACATATGTGAACAACAGAAAGATCAGTCGGCTAAAGCCCTGTGGTGTCAGGAGAAAATGTTGAGGTGGGCAAGGTCAAGGCTTTGTAAACTGAAAGAACGAGTCTAGGTTTTATTCTATTCATTGCTAAACAGGATTCACTGTAGGAGTATACTGTTACTTTACTAATCTGTTCGATTTTTGATGGAGATTGAGTTGTTTCCAGTGCTAAAATGAAGGGTTTTACAATGAAGGAATATGCGTGTACCCCCTTGCATACACCTACTCTTTGGCTCTTAACACATGCTATGTGTAGATGTTAAGAAAACCTATATATGGTTTAATAATACTTTTATCTTCCACTTTAAAAGTAATACATATTCTTTCTTGAAACTTGGAGGGAAAACAATCTATGATGAATAAAATTATCATCATCAATAATCCTATCTCCTAGATGTACCTAATAGCTGCCATTGGCTACCGCAAATTTATTCTCTACACTTCTCTCTGCTTTGTGCCCTGGGCACCTGATCTGTGTGGGCTGCACTAACCAGCTTCCTTGTCTTGTGGTCAGGTTGAGTGAAACACCAGCAAGGCTGAAGTATGTGGTCTCCTCATTGACCCCCTATCCCACACTGTAACTCTGTTAAAAGGCCTCCACTCTTAGACAGCCCCCTCTACAAGTTCTGGCAATCCTTCTCTTTAAACCCTTCCCATGCCTTTGTAAATAAATAGTTCCTTTAGTAAATGTTCTTCAAAGTGCATAGTCTGAGGGTATGTGCTAACCACGTCCTGTCAGAAATCTGATAGAACACAGATAATATTTTGTATATTTATTTCCAGTATATTCCTAGTAACAAACATTGATAGCTAGATCATGCTTTTGTCACTTAATATTATATGATAAAACTTTACCTTATTATTAATGCTTTTTGAAAATATTACTTGCATGCTAATATTTATACACTTCATGGTTTAAGCCTTTAATGATTATTGAACACTTGGATTTTTCTGATGTCTTGCCATTGTCTGCATTACTGTGATCAACAGCCTTGTCTGGAATCTTAATTATTCTGTTTGAAAAGATCTGTCCCTGCACTGAGGTTATGAATGTGTTCTCCTGCATTGTCTCTTAAAAGCTAGATTGTCTTGTCCTTCATACATAGACCCAATAAATAACTTGTACTTGATTTTTCTTCCATATGGCCAACCAAGCTGACCCAGCACCATTTATTTAAGTGACCATCCTTTCTCCATTACTCTGCTATGCCATCTTTTTCATAAATTAAATGTTCATATATACATAGATCTATTCTGGGAATTTATTTAGTTCCACTGGTCTGTCTTGTCTTGTGACAGTACTGTGTTGTTTTAATTAATGCAACTTTATATTAATAATAAGTCTTTGTATCTAGTAGAACAAGTCCTTTCATCTAGTTCCTCCTTTTCAAAATTGTCTTGACTGTTCTTTTATTTATTTTTTTAGGGGGATAAAGGATGCTGGGAGGGGTTTTCTGTTTTTTTTTTTAATAAGCATATGATAATACTGATTCTATGAATTTTAACACAAAGATAGATTCATGTAACCACCACTGAAGTCAGAATACAGACAGTTCTACTCTCCTAGAAACTTTCTCATGCTATCCCTCTATATCACATTCTCCTTCACTCCTAACCCCAGGCAATCACTGAATTGTTCTCCATTGGCAGAGTTTTTTTCTTCTAGGGAAAGTCATATAAATGAAATCATATTAACATGTAAGCTTTCGAAACTGGCTTCTTTAACTTAGCATAATGTTTTTGATTCATCCAGGCTGTTGCATGTATTAATAGTTTGGTTCCTTTTTATCACTAAGTAGTAGTTTTTTGTTTGTTTGTTTGTTTTGTTTTGTTTTTGAGACAGAGTCTCACTATATCACCCTCGGTAGAGTGCTGTGGTGTCACAGCTCACAAGAACCTCAAACTCATGGGCTTAAGCAATTCTCTGCCTCAGCCTCCCAAGTAGCTGGGACTATAAGCATCTGCCACAATGCCCAGCTATTTTGTTGTTGCAGTTGTCATTGTTTAGCAGGCTGGGCTGGTTGGAACCCACCAGCCCCTGTGTAAGTGGCCGGCGCCCTAACCACTGAGCATGGGCACCAAGCCCACTGAGTAGTATTTTTCGGTTGGATAATTGTACCACAATTTTGTTTACACATTTACCCTTTGAGCTAATACCATCAGTTTTTAGCAGTTATGAAGAGAGCTACTATAAGCCTTAGTGAATAAGTTCTTTGTGAATGCAAGTTTTCATTTCATTTGGGTAAATACCCAGAAGTGGGATTTTTTGGTTTTTGTTTTTTTAGTGTCTGTATCATTTCCTACTACAATCAGCAATGTCTGGGAGTTTCGGCGGCCGAGAACTTTCTTGTCGGCTGTCCTAGTAGTTTTGAAGTGGCATCTCATTGTGATTTTAATTGGTATTTCTTATGTGACTAATGATGTTGAACACCTTTTCGTGGGCATATTTACTTCCTGTATGTTCTTTCTGGTGAAGTGGCTTTTCAAGTATTTTGCCCATGTTTTATTTGGGAAGTTTGTTTTATGACTGTTGAATGTTGAAGAGTCTTTTATATATACAGGATATAAGTCTCTTTTGTAGAATTGGTGATTTGAAAACATGTTACCCCACTCTTCAACTTCTCTATTTGTTATTTTAAGTGTTCTTCACAGAGCAAAAGTTTTTTTAAATTTTGAATGAAGTGTAATGTATGATTTATTTTCTTCTATGTACCATGCTTTTGATGTTATAACTTTTGCCCAATCCCCAGATCATGAAGATCTTTACTTATGTTTTCTTCTAAAAGTTTTATAGTTTTGTATTTTCTGTAAGTAAACTGGGTAGGTGACGCATTTTAATTTTTTTTAATAAGGTGTGAGGTTTAGGTTAAAATTCTATTGTCTAAATTAATTAATTAATTAATTAATTTTATCTATGGATGTTCAATGCTCCAGTCTCTCTTGTTGAAAAGACTATCTTTCCATCTATGAATTTCTTTTGAATATTTGTCTAGTTTTTTTATTTACCTAAATATCCATTAATAGGAGATGACTGAGTAAATTTCAGGGCCACCACAGAATAGAGTACTATGGGGTCATTAAGAGTAGAGGAAGAGAAAGAGCAGGAAAAGGGAAAAGAAAGGTAAAAGAAAAATATGCATATACAGTTATTTACACAAAATATCTATGAAAGAACAAATTGACTTTCTCTGGGGAAGGGAACTATCTAGGGAATGAGGTGAGGGGAAGATATTTTATTGCATAACTTTTGGCGTCTTTTGAATTTTGAATCACATGCATGTACTATTACACTTATTTGTAAAGGGGAATTAGTAAGTTTAAAAAGTTATAATGGCCTTCATTCTATAATCATAAGCTACTGAAACCTGTTCCTGGTGTTTATCTCTTCAATATCTTGCTTCCTTGATTCTCAGAACAGGTTACATTTGGTTGTTTTGATTGTTGCCTTTTTATCAAAAGTAGGAAAACAGGCAGGAGGTTTTAAGCTACCCCAAGAGAACTTGGATGCGTTTGGTGCTGCCAGGGATGACTGATACAAAGGTCATGGCCAAAGCTCCAGCAAGTTCCCTAACAGCCTCAGAGGGTTAGGGTGTCAGTGGCTGCAGGGACGTCAGCTGATAGAGGCTGGTGTGATGATAAGTGATCTCCCTAAGGGTCTTACCCTCTCACTGCAGCCCACACACATCATCAGCAACTGGCCACAGCCAAGATTGCAAGTAAAGAACAGCTCAGAGCAACACTGTCTGGGGTTTACAGAGTGACAAAACTTAACAAAGCTTCCTTTCATGGTGTAAAAGTCAGAGGAGGAAAAGACCCTTCTTGTTCTGAGTGGTAAATTAAGGTGAGTTCTCTCATCTCATTATATATTAATTTATAGTAATTTCCCTTCTCCCTGTCCTGGGTGCTCCATTTAACTGACTGCAGCAAGTTGAATATTCGGTTAGATCAGCACACTCTAAGAATATTTTGTCTTCCAAAATAATTGCTTGGGTTCATTTACAAATGGTTGAAACTTTCCAATAAAAGCAAATATAGAGACATACTTTAAATAATGTGTGTGAGCCCTCTTATAGTTTCCTATGTCAGATTGGCACCAAAGGCCCATTATTCCTCCAAATGAATTTTCTGATCATGTAAACAAATAGAACATTCTATTCTTCTCACTGATTGTCACAATAAATATTTTCAAATTAATATATCACACAGTTAATACGTATGATATTGTTTTCTTATGAATTTTCTGTCAAAGTTGGGAATAAACAGGCTTATAATAGCAGAATAGATCTATACAGTTCCAAATATTTTTAAAGCTCCTTCTATTCTTTCCATTCTAATTTCAGAAAGAATAGCAAAGGCGTAATACATGCCTCCTTTCTTGAAGGTAATTTCCTGAATCAAATGAAAAATATAAGGCACTAACAATGTTCGTCCTCGAAACTGAAATCTTTCAATGTTTATCCAACAAATATGAACTTCTCTCCCATGTTCAAATGTTGACTTTAATAGACATTAGAATTTTCTATAGTTGTTAATATTGTTTTAGAGTAAAGGGTGGGAGGAAAGGATTAGCATGTTCTTTATTTGTAGAGCGGATGATGATTTGTAAGATAAATTCAAGATGTATGTCAAGATAGGTGTATTTCAAAGTAGTGTGAATGTTAGGACAGATTTTAAAATAAGTTTTAAAAGGGGGGGAGATTATTTTGCAAAAGTGCTTTGATAGCATGGCCAAAGTAAAAAGTGAAAGGGCGGCACTCGACCAGCAGACATCTCACAGACCATTAAGGCTTGTACGAAAGGTCTATTGGTGAGGGAAAAGTGTGCCCTTATATAGGTTCAGTTAGGGGCAGTCTCAGAATGGTGATGGGATGGTAGAATAGCCAATAAGGAGTTACTGCTCTGGCGGGAAGAGCCTTTAGGGGCAGGCCATAAGTTTGAAAATTTCAGCGGGTAATTGGGACAGGGAGAGGAGGCAGGTTTTGTGACTGGGACATAAGGAGATGTCTAGCAGGCAACTCCCTGTTGTTCAGAGGGCAAATCCCTGTGCTCAGAAAGGAGCCGTAACTTTAAGAGTGAGACAGCTAGTCTTGGTCTGTTGAAAGCAGGAAGGGGCTTTTTGGGGGCAATTACCTGACAAAAAGTAAAGATGAAAAATAAATCAGTATTTATTTTAACAAAATTAATAACAAAAAGTGATGCATATATATAAATATATATGTATATATATTTAAAGAACAAATACACATATGCACCAAGTTCAGGGTGAATGAGTAATCCGAGTCACGTGTTCTTAATGTCTCACCATAGGATCTGTCCCGGGAGACATTTTCTCTCATCAGTTTTAACCTGTGTCCTTACTTTCTCATCTTCACTTTCTGAGCTTTATTGCACTATATAGCGGGGTGCAATGAAGGCTTCGTAATTCAGATTTTCATAATAATGATAGTAGAAATGTTTCTGCATAAATGAATGTTAATGGGTCCTCGAAGACCTGTGCTTCAAAGCCAGGCCAAGATAATTTTAACTTTCAAAGGAATTGAGTGTTATCAGCAAAAGGAAACAGAACAAAGCAACTCCGAAAGTACCAGCTGCACTTTTAACTTTAACAGCACAGCTTCCTAGTGAACTGACCAAGAGGAAAATAGTAAAATGTTATCCCTAGAAAATGGGTCATTAAATCTAAGGTAGTTCATTTCAGGGGAACATTTTTCAAACATGATGACTGTATCTATTATTCAATGGTTGAACTGAAGTCTTTTTTCCTGGCGATAATTTGAAAAGCATGAGTTGTCAATTAATTTCTTGATTGATCAAAATTAAAAACTGTCTGGGGCCTTTGTTATAGCAATTGGAGATATTTGTACTATGAAACAGTAATAGAATAATCAGATTCTAAATCCGTAAAGAACTTTAGAACGCATTTAAAAGTCCAATTGCTCATTCTTTTCTAACTTCCCAGCCCAACTCTTGTTTATTTTTAACGGCAAAATAGCCTAGAATTAGCCAAATACACTAAGAGTTCACCTACCCTTCTGATTTTGTTCATGGTGTCTTCACCATCTCAACTTTGTAAAACTCAGTTGTTCTCTCATTCATTTTTGGAAGATTTTGTGGAAACTTTCAACCACCTCTAGAGTAAAATAGATCCCCCCTCCTTCTACCTTTTCTTTGCAAAATGATGATGACACACAGTACATGTGGCATTTATCTACTATGCTGTAATCACTGATTTCCTCTGGCTCCTCATTAAACTGGAGGAGCAGGTGCTGTGTGTCTTCATTTCTGTATCTTCAACATCATACCCTGAATATATTGGGAGCTAAATGATCAAAGTCTTTAAAAGATTCATTCAGTAGAACCAAAGTCACTCTACTTCCAAGATCTGGCTTTTTTCACTTCCATCCCATACTTAGGTAATGTAAACTTATTTATTTTTATTATTGCACTGAACATCTTGATTTGTATTTGTGTGCCTATTTATTTGTCTTCCTGCATTTTTCAGAACTGATTGAAAGAGATAAAGATTTGGTATATCCCTTAAGTTTCTGAACCTAGCAAGTCAACTATATTAGTTAGAATGCTTTTGGCTACAAATAGCCCAACTTTCCATCATACAAGAGCATTCGTTTTCCTCATGTAACAAAGAGATCAGGGCAAGTTGTTCTAGTATCGATTCAGTAGAACAAATCAGGCCTCATGTTCAACCACTGCAGCATCATATTCTCATATAACGTGCCCAAAGACAGGAAAGTGAAATGGATTCTTTTTAAGAACTTTCTCTTTTAATCAAGTTGGAAAGTCTTTTCCCAAGGTCTCAGGTTGACTTCTTATTATATATTTCCTTGATCAGAATTGGGTCAGATGCCCATAACCTAGCAGTGAGAGCCAGGATTTTCAATAGGGAAGATACTGGTAGTAGAGGGAGATTGACCATTAGCAAAGTCTACCACATTGATTTTCCATGGATTTTTTTGGGTTACATGAGGAAGAGTAGTTCACTTATTTAAGCCACTTGGAGTCAAGTTTCCATTTTAACCAATTGTGCATCATAAAATATTTCATTTTAAAATTTATCTCTTTATTATAAATTTGAAAATATTTTAGGGTAAATTTCTTATAAATTAGTGTACTATTCCAAAAGAAATAAATACACATGGAATCTTTTTCTTTCTTTTTTTTTTTTTGCAGGTTTTTTTGGGCCAGGGCCAGGCTTAAACCCGCCACCCTTGGTATATGGGGCTGGTGCCTCACTCCTTAAGCCACAGGCACTGCCCCAATACATGGAATCTTTTACATAGAGAAGTTATTCATTTTTTGAATATACTTTTGATTTCCATATTTTCACATAAGTTGACCCAAACATTCATGTATGTTAAGTGGAACAATTCGTCATTTACTGAGAGGATAATAGAGCCTTTATCTCACAAACAGGGCTTTGGTACAATTTCAACATAAAATAAATTAATATTTTATAGAATCCTTCATCTTTATCTTGTTTTCAATTTCTGAGATAAAAATATTTTTAGAGTTTAAGATTAATATGCTCTTTTATCTACCACACATCCTCCAAATGAATGTCACTTCATCATTCACTGTTTAAAAAAATAATTTATAGAGGTAGAGCATGGCAGATAAAGACATAAAAACTGCACTTAATTGACTGGCAGAATTGGGACTCAGAAGCTTTCTTCTTCTCAAAACAAACAAAAACCTTTAGACTACTTTTTAGTAAAAAATATATTTCTTCAGTAACCTTTTATTAACTTTTAAAGACTTGAGCCATTTATAAATTAGATATCCTTTCCTTTTTTCTGGATCATGTTGCTTTTTGTAAAAAAAAACACACACACACAGGAAAATGACCTTTTTAATTTTCAAGTTGAATTATAGCTATATGTATAGGAAAAAATACTTATTATTTCTGTTTACATAAATTTTCTCAAATTCTTGAAGAAAATTTTATAAATATTAAATTTCGTCAACTTTCATACTAGATTCAGAAAATAAATATCAACAACTGTGTGGTTTGGAACAAGTGGTATGAAAAATGAGACTTATCCCCCATCACAATTGTAGTTAGAATATCAAACTTTCTGAGTATAATTACAGTTTAATAAATAAAAATATAACCTGATTAGAAAACAAAAGTTATCCTAATTGTAGTTTTGAGCTTTTTAAAAGCTATCCAAATATTTTTTAACCTTTGGTATATTTCACATCATATAGTAAAGGTAATTAGAATTTATTTAAAGCTGTCAGTGCTTAAAATGTGAAGAAGAGCAAAATATTTAGACAAACGGGAAAAAGATGGGGAAAAATTTGAAATTGAACTTTACCATGCTTCTAGAATTTGCCAACCTTGGCACTGTTGGCACTGTTGACATTCTTGGCCAATTGTGGGGCTTGTCCTTTGCATGGTAGGGTGTTCCGCAGCCTCCTGGGCCTGTTCTCACTAGATGCCTGTGGCATCCCCCCACTGTGACAACCAAAATTGTCTCCAGGCATTGACAGATTTTCCTAGCGGACAAAATTGTCTCTGATGGAGAACCATTACTCTAGGACAGAAGAATAAAAGATGCAATCAATAAAATCTAGATTGTGGGAAATTCTACAGATCAAATGGACTGTTTTGATTTTTTTTCTTAGAAATTAATCTCAAAAAAAGAAAGAAAAAAGTGAAAAGTGACATAAGAAATATGTCAACCAATTGCAATTTATGGAACCTATTTTGATCCTGGTTCATATAGAGTAGTATAAAATTATGCAGCCATAAGAAAACTATGAACACACTGGTTATTTGGTGACAATATGAATTATTGGAATTATAGAACTGTGGTTATGTTCTTTAGAAAAACTTTTATCTTTTGGAGAACTTACTGAAATACCTTCAGAAGAAATGATAAACTGCATGGGATTTGCTTTAAATTGATCCATGAATGGAGCCGGGAGGTGGAATTTAGATAAAACAAGATTGGCTATGAATTGACAGTGCTTAAACCAGAGAAGGGGTTTTTATGGTATATATACACCATGGAATATTATGCAGCCTTAAAGGAGACTTTACCTCTTACATGTTTATATGGATGGAGCTGGAACATATTCTTCTTAGCAAAGTATCTCAAGAATGGGAGAAAAAGTATTCAATGTACTCAGCCTTACTATGAAGCCAATTTATAGCTTTCTTATGAAAGCTATAACCTAATTATAGCCCAAGAAGAAGGGGAAAGAGGAGAGGGAGGGGAGGGAAGGGGGAAGGATGGGTGGAGGGAGAGTAATTGGTGGGACCACACCTACCGTGCACCTACAGGACTGCACCTATGGTACCCTTAAAAGGGTACATGTGAAATTTACTAGGTGTAGAAACAATAAGAAAATGCCGTGAAGGCGATGTTAACCAGTTTGATGAAAATATTCCAAATTGTATATAAAACCAGCACATTGTACCCCATGATTGCATTAATGTACACAGCTATGATTTAATTTTAAAAAGAGAGAATTCATTGACTTTCTCACTTTACTTTGGATTGTGTTTAATATTTGTCATAATACACAATTTTAAGGTATTTAGACATAGCTTTTCTAAAGTTTTGGGATCATACACTGTCCCTATAGTAACAACTTAATTTTTTAGAAAGTGATTTAAGTTATTCATTACTAAGTTAATTACCCCGAGAAAAGCACAATGCATTTTCTTTAATCTAAATTAACTGGTTCTATTGATCAACTTACAAAAGTATTGCTAAATCACTATCTTACATTAAGCAGATGCAGACAGCAACATCTGGCACAATGCCCAGTGCAGTAGTTTTCAAGTAGTGACCACCACCAACCCTGGCTTCCTCAGAAGTACTTCCACAAATATTTGATTCAAATTTCACATTTTAAATCTCTCTAATGATTTTTTTTAACACCATCATTTAAAAAACCCACTTGGAGAGCTGTCTACCTGTTACCATGTGTAGAGGTAAACTTAATTTTCCTAAGACTAAAGAGTGAAGTTATTTCCGTCATCACTGTTTGAGTAAAGAATGTCCTGAGATTGCAAGGTGAGAGATTGAAAATTAGGATAATTATGTTTCATATCCCCCAAATGCAAATGTTTAAAGTGCTTTATAACTGCAATTTGTAGCCATAACATCTGAATTATTAGTTTTTTGGTTTATTGTTATCTTTGTGCAATATAAGAGTATGTCTCTTTGAATTTCATATGTTGGAGCCTGACACCCAGTGTGATAGTATTATGAGAGAGGGCCTTTGTGGGGAGTGAGTGATTCAGTCATAAGGTCTAGACCCTCATGAATGGGATTAGTGCCCTTATAAAAGAAGTCTTGCCTCTTCTGCTGTGTGAGGACACATGGAAGGCACCATTCACAAGGAACAGGTCTTCATCAGATGCTGAATCTGCCAGCACCTTGATCTTGAACTTTCCAACCTCCAGAAATACGAGTGATTAATTTCTGTTATTTATAAACTTTTTATCTAAGGTATTTTGTAACACAGCCTGAAATTGATATTAAGAAGAAGGGTGTTCCTATAAGAATCCTTAAAAATGTGGATAGAAGCTGAACAAATCTTTAGGTAGATGCTGGAAGAAGCCTGCATTGCCACACTTGGACCATAAAGGGTTATTCTGGTGAAGGCTTAGAAGAAGACACCTGTAGGAAAAAGCCTTGGTATTCTTAGAGGTTGCCTAAATGGTTGCTATCAGATTGCTGGTAGAAATATGGATGGTAAAGACCATTTTGATGAGGTCTCAGAAGGAATGGAAACTAGAGGCAAGTCTATCCTTGTTACAAAGCAGCAACCAACTTGGTTAAATTACGTTTGTCTCCTGTATTTTATGCAAAGCAGAACTTGCAAGTGATGAAATAGGGTATTTGGCAGAAGAAATCTTTTCTGTTCTATTCTAATGAAAAAAGTCATGCAGAAAGCTCTAAAATCAAATAGATCTGGCTTTAATCCCAGCCAGGTTGGTCACTTATAGCTGTGTGAATTGATCAAGTCTTTTTTTAAACTTGTGAATCTTAGTAGTTGCTGTTTCTACATTTATTTACCTGCCTCAGGATTGTGAGAAATAAATGAGGGAGAACATACAAAGTGCCAAGCACCATGACTGCAAAACAAAAATACCAAGTAAATATTAGCTGTCTCTGCAGTTATCATTATTTGCAAAGTCATATACTTCATGTCACAGGATCACGGAAAAGATTTAGTTATTATCTAAATGAACAGACTCCAATTCCATTTTTAAAAGGGGGAAATATTTCAAACACTCAGTAAGATGGTGTGCTTTAGTTTATTTGTACTAAAATCCACAAAAATAATGTAATTATGCATTATTTCATAATAGATGCATAAGCTATGAAATTAAAACTATTATGAAAAAAATACTAGTTTTCAGTAACATAAGTGAAAAAAGGAATTAATTCCAATTAAGTCAAATGATAAACTTTACATTAAGAATAATTGGTAGCATTTTCACAAAAGGGAGAATAATTTTTTATCTTTGTTCTGCAGTTATTTTCATGTTTTTTCTATTTTAACATTTATCTATAACTTAGCAATTGCTAAGTAAGGTGGTAAATTCTACATATACGTAAAGAGAATGGCCTTTCTCAAATATAGTCACCACAGAAGAAGCTTGACTCTTGATACTTGACCCTTGACTAGCTTGACCCTAGTATCTCTTCAACATGCCTAAGATTCAGAGGTTTAATTCATACTTGACATTTCAAGTCTGTATTTTTTACTATAGATATTATGCTAGATATTATGACTCTTACTAATATTATATCCTCTGGTGAAAAAAAAATCAAAGAGTTTGATTTTTTGTTTGTTTGTTTGTTTGTTTGTTTTGCAGTTTTAGGCCAGAGCTGGGTTTGAATCCGCTATCTCCGGCATATGGGGCTGGCACCCCACTCTTTTAAGCCATGGGTGCCACCTAAGAGTTTGATTCTTAATCTTCTGAATTCTGGCTTAAATTAATGGGAGATTTGTGCACCAAACATTGACTCAGAAAAATCTAAACCAGGAATCAAAATCATTTTTAAAAAAGACATTAATATCTTCTTTTAATATTTTTAGCTAACCATCTTGAAAATGAGTTTCTCCTAACCAATAGTGTAATAATGAGAGGTATGTTTGTACTCTGAAGTCAAATATAATTAATTTTAGAATAAATCCATTTTTACAAAATGGATTAGAAGCAGAACTAATACAATTACTGCAGTACGGTCATACATGTATTAGGATGCAATAATTAAAGAGAAAGTGAGCATATCAAATTTAAAAAATGAAAACATGATTTATAATATCCATCAGGATTAATACTTTATGAGACTAATTTCTTTAAATAGTTTTGGTTTATTAAAAATGGAAGTGTGAAATGACTAGGACTCATTTGGTATTGACCTGTTTTAGAAAAAAAGCAAATAAGAGCCAAAGGTCTTATTAGGAAAGCAAATAAGAGAGAAGAGAAATAATCCATAATAATTGATGATTAATTCTGGCTGATTGTTCTAGCTAGACATTTATATGAAATTATTAATATTGAAAGCACATCGATAGTTTAGCCAAGTATTAGACATAAGTTATTTTAATGATACGTGAAAGACATCTTGTTAACATTTTAGAATGAATAATTTCATCCATGCAAGCACAAATATGGATTACCATAATGACAGATTCAGATTTGTAGTCTCATTTCTAAAATTGATTACCGTGGTGTCAGACATTTTACCTAGTGTTGTACAGCATTTTGGTATTAATCTTGTTGTTTTAAGTTTCTAACACAGCCACAGAAATAAATAGTGGTGACCCCCCAAACGACTTTGCTTTCAAACCTATAGAACTTTGCAAAGTATATGGTAGTATTGAGGCTGCGGGTAGCAGTGGAAAGGCTTTTCATTGTACTTCTCATCTGAAAAATTAAAGACTTGAAATTCAGCAGGTGAAATCTTGTGTTTGGTTGTACTACCAATAGTAACCCTTCTCCAGTAAAACTGAAAATGAATTTAGCAATATTGAGGCTGACTCAGCTTTTGAGGGATAGATGTAACTATCTTAAGAGAGAAATTTTGATTTTATTTTGAAGAGAAAAATTGCTACCCCTTCAAGGAAGGGAAAAAATGACTTTCTCAGTGGACAAATGAATGTATGTGTCCCGTGGTGGGCGGGTGCAGCTACCCCATCCTGCAGTCATGGCATCACTGAGGAAGCATTGTATTTAGAAGACACTGCAACTGTCATGACCACTGAGCTCCTGGTTGATTAATGAATCTCTGTGTAAACTATGACAATTGGATAGAGAAGGCAGAAAATCAAATAACACAGCAGGATCTTCAGCACTGGGCATTTTTCTTTCTCACTCTCTTTTCTTCCCTTTAACTCTCTAAACCTCCAACAGCATTTACAACTTTTAGCCTGACAGCTGGAAAGACAAACTGCAGCAAGAGACTTTCTTCTGTGCTGTTCCAGAGGGGAACATAGGGAGAGAGCCTTTCAGGAAGCAATGTGCCCGGGTGAAGTCTTTGCCAATACCATAAATTGTCATTTTAAAATGATGGAAAAATATTGTAGTAGTAACCATGAACAACCAATTTGTGTCCTATGGCAAATATTGTCATCAAAAAGGCCATGTCATAAAACCACTTTGTGAAATTTATTTTATCCAATGCAGAAATTGAACTCCCAGATGCAGTATAGTGTATATCAACATTTATACAAATACCTAATGAATGAAAGTTAATAATTTATCATATTGCTAAAGATTATGATCCTTGTATTCTAGTACTTTAAAGGTACTTAATAAGTAGTAAATTATTTTCTTTGAAAATAACATATTTTATAGTGATTACTATCTTGTAACTACTATCTTCTATTAAAAAATTATGGACTAGATACTAGTACATAGATACTCTCTAAAGCTTGTCCTAATCACTAAAATTCTATGATTGAATTTTCTTTGCTCAGAAAGTTCTGTAATATATTTTGCTAAGAATCCTAAAAACTCTGACCCTACTCACCCAAAAAGAAATGACTTCAAACTAGATCTCTTTTGGTGTCGTTGCTAACATGGTTACACAATAGATTTCATTCTGTGCCTTAGAAAAACATGGCATAACATCCCCCTTGTACATCTGGTGATAATTTAAACCATTCTCATTTCAAAAACATATCGTAAAATCTTTATTTAATGAATCTAACTAGGCATTATATTAAAATGAGTATCTTAGGGACAACCTAAATTTATAATTTTCCCTAAAAATTTTCAGGAAGAAATATTTTTTGAATAATAAAAGTTAATAAACCTGCTTAGTTTTCCCTCTTGCTTCCCTTACTGATGAATTAGGAAGTGAAAAAAAATAAATAAAATTTACTAAGTTCTCTTAAGAATTATTTTTGTATTCCTTTCCACCATTTCAATTTATAAAAGTCATTTTTGTTAAAGCTGGATTATATTAAAAAGTAATTTATAGTGATCCTAATTTCTTTAACCACTCATTCTTTTTACTCTATTAATTTTGTGAAATTGAAATGTCACTAATCAAAGCAAAGTTAGTTTCAATAAATAAGTCATGTCTAAAAGGGAAAACTAATTTCATCTTAGAAAATAAAATATATATCATTTTGTGTGTAATTTCTATAATCAGCTTAAATATAAGCAACTATTAAGTAAGGAGGTTTCAAGTGGAGTTCAGTTAAATAAAAACTATACAGAAAAATATGGTAATCGGGCACTGGAAATAAAATTCTTTAAGTAGGGAGATTACCTGGTCTTTCCTATTTCCTATTTATACAGCACTTGTTTCTGGGCACATAGTAACATTTTAAAAGCACATTTTGGTTTAACACTTTTGAAATACGAATCAAGTGTACGACTAGTGTACAGGGCCATACGTGAAGGAATATACATTAAATTTGGAAGTAAAATCTTACCTTTTACTTATGATTCACTAAGAAGAATTATGATGTTATACCAATTTCCACAAAGCAAAGATATGAAACCCTAAAACACTGTTAGGACACACACACACAAAAATGTATCTATCTGTGTTCTCTAGCATGCACAAATGTCTTTTCAAAAAGTCGAGCCACATTATTTGGGTTACGAGTAGCAAAAATTTTCTTCTTAATATTAGATGCTATTTTACACTTGAGTAACTTATTTCAGCTAAAGCATTATATAGTTTACAAATGAATGATTATACTTTCATAAGTAATAGAGAAATAGTTTGAAGAAATAAAAGTACATTCATGGCAGAGTTCATAGACGAAAAGCAATCCAGAATAGTGACCAGCAAAATGGAAACTTTCACATAGCATTAGAAATTATTTCACACCTAATCTGAGTATAACCTGTATGATCAATACAGCTCATACCAATCAAAATGAAACTGGAAACTTTTAGGCTTTCCAATGGAAAACTAGAAAGAACAGAACAAACTGGAATGAGCATAGATTATCCATAAATAATCTATTCCAGGTATCTAATAAGAGAAGAAACCCAGAGTTTTACAAATAATTATTCATTACATATCATCATCATTACTAAGATACTTCAGTCAACACAACACTCTTTAGAATTACTGTGGGGCCAGGCCCTACCTGCCAGGATTCACAACACAGCAAATGGAAAGCCCAAACCAGCAGCAACCCCATAGGTCCCAGGGTTCCTTCTCCCTGACAGCTTATGCGATCAGTTCATTTACTTCATTAATCAATGCAGAACTGCTGAACAGGATCACACACTCTCAAATGTGGTCACAGAATGTTTTCTTGCCTTTAAGTTTTCAGAAAATAATAGGAAGGGTATGTTACAGGACTATGATTTATTCTTTCTAACCTGGTGGTCACATTGGAGGGCAAAGATCAACTCCCAGGGGCTTAGAATTCGGGGGTGAAGGAAAGCCAGATGGAGTATGGGGGAAAGGTGGTTTAATACACTCGACTCCGGAATTCGTAATGAGCACGTCAACTCAATGTTCACTTTGATATCACACAAAAGAAAAATACAGTATTTTCTAAGTCCAGAATAAGCTATTCTTTTCTTCTAAAATAACCTTTTGTTTTTATTTTGGTTAGTCACAACTCCAAACTTACAATGGAATTTCAAAAGCATTAGACTCTTTAGAGAAATTGATGGTTATGAAAGAGGGTGTGCCTAGTCATTGAGATATTTAAGATGGCAATACCTCTACTTCATGCCAAAGTGTCACGTCTTGCATTCCACTGTTATCTGATTTAAAGCTTGAGTTTTCTTAACTTCTCCAATGTTTTCTTGGGATTTGCACTGCGTAGATGGAAATAAACCAATTCGATGCTGTTAAGGATCCTGCTGGCATATGTTAATATTAGCACATACTTTACATTTTTCAAGCACTTTCATATATGCTAGCTACACAAGACAGAAAAAATCCCCGTCTTCCACTGCAGATTAAGAAACTCGGGTTTAGAGATGTCAAGTGACTTGCCAAATAGATATTGGGTGGCAGGGCTGAAACTGTGATTGAAATTCTATCTCTCTGTTTAGAACTTATATCAATCAGAATGGCGTAGGTAAAGCTGTAGCATCAAACAATCTTAAGATCTGGGGCTCAAAATAACAAAGAGATGTTTCCTGCTTTTAATATGTGTCCATCACAAGATACCGAGGGGTTCTCTTTAGTGCTTTCCTTCTGAAATCCAGGATATCGTACTATACACAATCTTGAAAGTTATCTATCACTGGGACAAAGGGAAACAATTATAACAAATTTAAAAACTTGCTCTTAAAGTTGCTGCACACAACCTCTGCTTATGGTTCAGTAGCCAAAGCAAGTCTCCTAGTTAGTCATGGCTACCATCCAACAGGCAAACCTATGAGGAAGCAAACGAAACCAGAAATATTTTAGAAATGTCACTGATTTCAATGGTATTTCTAGGCACTAAATATATAGTTGATTCTCCTTCTTACAAGCAATATGCATTTACCTACTCCCTGAAGGAGAAAACCCCTAAGTTCCATGCAGTGAGGATGTCCAGTTCAAAAAGTAGACTCCTTGGAGTCGTTGTCCTTGCATTAGGTAGAGATGTATTTTATGTCTGGAAGTGATTCCCCTTAAACCAAAATCCTATGAACTAAAAAAGCAAGTCATCCGCTCACTGTATGTTCAGTATATACTAGGCATATGCTGTCAGGATAACCTCAGTAACTATTTCCATATAGAAAGAAGAATAAGGGGAGGCCTGCAGCAGTCATGGGTCTGTAGTATTTGTGAAACCTCAGCAGGCAGATGTTGTGATGATCCTCTCTGCCAAGGGAAAAGAAATGTTCCTTGACTAGACCCTGGCGGGACTCTCCAATCCATTATTCTTCCTGGAACATTGTTCTACCCTTGAAAAATTGTTCCTTTTCCATTTTCCTCAAAGTAGAACACACCCAAAGGGAACACTTAGGGAATCTGATAGTGTTGGGACACTGAACAGCTTTTCTCAGGCCACTACATTTGCAGAAGGAGAAAAACAAAGATAATGTCATGAGTGTCCCTGAAAACCAAATGCGTGCAATTTTGAAGACAGCTTTTTATATTTTATGTATAATTATACATTTCTCATATTTTGGTATTAAAATATTCTTTCCTGTGAGCGTCTGAAGTCAGCAGTTTCTGTGGACTTCCATATAAGCAGTACAGTGGACTTCATGAATAATGGTTCCTCTCAGTAACAAATGATTTTTTGTGAGCTATATTTTGCATACATATAATTCCTATAACATTACTGGGATGTTAGGAAAGAATAAAAATCTTTAAGGAACTAAAAATAGAATAACAACAAAAACAACCAACCAAACAAGAAAAACCTTGCATAGAAACCACAGCTCTACGATATAGAGTACACACAGTGGTTTTGCTCTGCCCATGGCAGGTGTATCAGCCTGCACCTGACATTCTTATTTTAAGCCTCTGAACTGGTGTCAAGCATGTAGAGCCTATGGCTCACGGGAGAAGTATTTGCAAATCCTCTTTGCAAGGAAGTTTAGATTAGATAATCGTGAACACCCAGTTAATGACTCCAAAACACAAGGAAACAAACCACCAGAGGTTAATGTTGGTAGAAATAACATCAAATTAATATCCTCAAGACTAAACACATTAGAATGATTAGATACAGAACATAGACTATGAAATATTATTAAATATTTTGAAATATTTCTTAATATGAATATTATAAAAAACATAAGGAAAAGAGAACCACAGAAATCAGCAGGCCACAAAGGATAATTCAAAATAACCAGGGAGATTTTTAAAAAGTAACTAAACCGGAATTGTTATAAAGGAAAAATGTAATTGTTGAAATAAAACCTTAGTAAATGAAGTTAAGAGAAAATTAGTCCCGGATAAAGAAAAGATAAAGAAATGGGAAGATGGAAAAAAAATACTTAGAATCCAGCACAGAGTCAAGAAAGTAGAGAATATTAAAAAAGAGTTAGAGTTAAAGACTATAGAGTAGGGGGTTTGGAGGGATCACTTCTGAGGTTTATCTTATAGGGGTACAAGTGAATCTTTCTAAGAGTAAAATGTGAACATTTTAAAACAATAACTGAGAAAATGACATGAAGGCTGTGTTGACCAGTTTGATGGAAGTATTTCAGATTGCATGTGAAAACCCCACACTGTACCCCAAAAGTGCATTAATGTACATAGTTACCATTCAATAAAAACAACAACAACAACAACAACAACAAAAACAAAAAAAACAAAGACAGAATGGGGCTGAGAAAAACAGGAACAAAAAGCAGAAAAAAAAAAAAAAAGACTATAGAGTAGGTAGATTTAAGTTAGGCCTAGTTGGAGTCCTGTAATGAGAGAATAAAGAGAATGGAGGACAGGCACTTTCTGAAATTTAAAAAAAAATTTTTTTTATTAAATCATAACTATATACATTAAAGCATTTATGGGGTACAGTGTGCTGACTTTAAGAGTTAATGCTTAAGAAGGAAGGGCATATACCCCAAATTACAAGGTAAATGATGTGTACTAATTAATGGGATAAAGATTAAAATCAGTAAGAAAATAAGAATGTCACTTCCACTTCATACTGTATTGTCTGCCTTAGCCAATGCAGTGAGTCAAGTAAAAAGAACTATGAGAATTAGAACAAAAAAAAAACCCTGTTATTATTCATGCTTGATTGTTTATGTAGAATACTCCCAAAAGCATACAGACAATGAGTGAATTTGGCAAGGTACCTCGATATAAGACCAACAGATAAAAATCTGTTTCATTCCTATCCATCAGCCGAAAACAGAAGTCATATTTTTAAAGTATTATTTATAATAGTAAGAAGAGATCAATCAAAAAAAATACCTGGAACAAAAAATATGCACAGTCCTATGTGGAAAAACTGTAAAACTTTATTGGAAGATATTCAGATCTAAATTTGCAACTATACGATGTTCACAGATAGGAATACCCAATATCCTAAATATACAATTTCATTGTAAATTCAATGCAATTCTGATAAAAAATTCCAACAGGCTTCTTTTTTATTTTTTGAGAACTTGAGAAGCTGAGTCAAAAAGAGCAAAATCCCAATAATAATCAAGATAATTTTCTTTAAATTTTTTTTTTATTAGACATGGGTCTTGCTCTGTTGTCCAGGTTGGAACACAGTGGTGTGATCACAGCTTACTGTAGCCTTGAACTTCTGGGCTCAAATGATCCTCCTGCATCAGCCTCCCAAGTAGCTGAGACTACAGGTAGGCACCACCATCCCCAGATAATTTTTATATTCAAGATATTGGGACATCAGGTACATACCACCATACCTAGCTTTTTTTTCTTTTTATAGAGACAGGGTCTTGCTGTTATTCAGGCTGATCTCAAACTCCTAGCCTCAAAAGATCTTCCTGCCTGGGCCTTGTAAAATGTTGGTATTACAGGGCTGAGTATGTATCTTTAGAAGTAGAAAAGGGTAGTAAATATCTATAAAAAGAGCTTCCCATAACCAAAGCAGGAAGAGGGAAATCAGTCCTTTGCATAGTTCAAAATATTAGGGTACCTAAGAAAAATTTACTTAAGAGAGGAGCTGAGGCTGTCCTGAAAACTAGAGGTACATATGAGAGAATTTGATAAAGTGGGGCTGGTTCCACCTACAAGTGCACCTCTGTTATACTTGGATGCATCTGAGTATTGTAGTGTGATGCTATTAAATATTTAAATGAGCAGTTTTTAAAAATTTTTATGCAGGGCAGCGCCTGTGGCTCAAAGGAGTAGGGTGCTGGCCCCATATGCCAGAGGTGGTGGGTTCAAACCCAGCCCCAGCCAAAAACTGCAAAAAAAAAAAAAAAAAAAAAAAAAATTATTCAAATACCACTAAATTTTTTTTTTAACTTATTACCCCGTACCTATTTTTAATATGATATCTGCCATGTTTTAGCATACAATTAAATAGTTACAAAGGATGCAATTGCTGGGATATTGAAAATAATTACAGTTTAAAATTTTAAGTGAATTGATACCCAGCCAGCAATATCCATTAAAATAAATATATGAACAAATTTATTTCTCTCCTGGAAATGTTACAGTGTTCCTTTTCCTACTTGAACTTGCAATTTTACTCCATTCTTCCAAATAATTTTATGCTAAAATAAGAGAGGATACCCAAGAAAAGTATGTTCTGATCTGGAAGGACAAAAGGCTTCTCCCAGAAACTCAAGGACACTCCTGCAAGGTTCTCCCCATAGTGACTCAGCTCTTAAGAATTTGTAAAAACTTAGCTTCCTGGAACCTTGAAACTAACACTTGCTTCCACTTCAGTAAATCCCTCCAGTGCTTCAAGACCTGAAATAAGGAGACAGTATGATTGTTCCTTTATCTGCTTACTTGTGAGTCCTATAAAGGACAGGGACAGAGCTGATGGGGAGCTCAGCCATCTTGGACACTAGTCCAACAGCTCTGCTGGCTGGAATAAAGCCCCTTCCTCTCACAAACTGAGGTGTTCACGTGATTCTTTCTCTCCAATGGGCCTTGTTTTCCTGCTACAAATATACAATATTTTGGCTCGGCGTCCATAGCACAGTGGTTATGGCGCTAGCCACATACACCAAGGGAGCCGGGTTCAAACGTGGCCCAGGCCAGCTAAGCCACAATGACATCTGTAACAAAAAAATAGCTGGGCATTGTGGCACAGGCCTGTAGTCCCAGCTACCTGGGAGGCTGAGGCAAGAGAATCTCTTAAGCCCAAGAGTTTGAAGTTTCTGTGAGCTGTGATGCTACAGCACTCTACCAAGGGTGACATAGTGAGACTGTCTCAAAAAAAAAAAAAAATACAATAGTTTTATGGGTGAAAAGTTGCCTGAATCATATTTCTCTGCAACATACGTGTGTGTCAATTGAAATTTTATCCATTTCCACATTTTATGGCAGTGGATGAACCCTTTTTCCTCTGATGGGTTTGTGTATCCATGGGTAAACACTACTTAATGCTAGGGTGAGACCATGTTCAGCATCAATTCTACATTTGTGTTCATTTTAATAAATGTAAGAACTGAGCTAACTAAATGTTGTAACAAAAGCAACACCAATAGTTTTAATTGCCCCTTTGGCCTCCAGGTTATTTTTACACCTTGGGACAATGCAGCAGGAATGGGTGAAAGTGATGTTTTTGTTGTGTGAAATAGGAAAAGGTGATTGGGAAAGAGGGTACAATGGGAGGTCTAGATAGCAGGTAAGTTGTCATTTCGGGATGGGGAACATAAGTAGATGACCTTGACGATGAGTCCCTTAAAACTGCCCATGCCTGTATATACTTATATATATTTCTAGGCCTTGGAAAGTCTTTGTGTGCTCCAGTTTGAGGACCACTGAGTCAAGTTGTTACCGCTACTCCTCTCTTGATTTGCTTGGTCAGGAAGGAGCATTCTGATTATGATGTCACATGAAGTTCCTCAGGACTGTGTGTAATATTTATGTCACATTAGCAGTAATAACTTAAATTGCCCTGAATTTTGTCTCTACCTGCTGACAATACTTCTCATCTTTAGCAAATCTTACCGGACCCCTGCCTCTCACTACTCTCCAGCGATGGTATGTAAGAGTTCACAAATAAATCTACAGAGCCAAGTTCTTCCTCTTTGTGGATGTAGACTCTGCTGAATTCCAGCTGTGCTTCTCATGCTTTCACATAGTAAAAAAGCAATGGAAATGGATCAAATGTCAAGTCAAATTTTACAAGACAAAATATGTATATTGTTATTTTGCCAAATAAAATTAAAAGAAAAATACCGAACATTATTATTTAAAATTTACAATGACCTGTTTTATCATATTTAAAATTTATTTCTTTTTAGGAAATGTTTGATACATACAAAATATGGGTAATATATACATATGTAAGTTACCACGTAAACATTAAAATAAGTGCCTGTGAACCCACCACCCAACTTAAGAATTAAAACACAACCAGTAAGTAGCTTTATATCTGCTAGTTCTGTCTTCTTTCATATGTTCCTCCCTTCCTCCCAGAGATGGCCACTAGCTTGAATTTTGTTTTCAGCATTTCTTTCCTCATTAGATATAAACTTTTATTATGTGTGTTTCCCTAAACAATAGCTTGTTTAGATTCTCTCATTATTCATATTTACAGAGATTATATATTCTACATACTCTTCTGTAACTAGCTTCCTTCATTCAGGATTTCTAAGATGTAGCCATGCTGTTACATATAACTATGGTTTCTTTGATCTAGACTATTCACATACATTTTTCTCATTCAGCTCTCAGGTTCTGTGTAGTTGCCTTTCAGTGCTGATGAGTTCTTCCTACAGTAGTAATGGCTCATGTGTCCATGGGATAAACACTCTACAAAACACTCTCACAAATGTTATCTCTTCGGAGACTCCCAACAACTTTTAAAAACAAAATGGGTATTATTATAAGAAAACTCAGTAGCTTGCCCAAGGTCGTAAGACTAACAAACCCTTAAGACTCCACATTCCATATCCTCCTTATGATTATATGATGCTCCAGCTATTTGTAGATTATGACTTATTTATTTAAGAAAATGCTTTGTCTCTGCTTAGCATCTTTAGCTCAATTCCCCCCCACCCCTCTGTATATAGACAACACTTGCTTCCACTTCTGTAAAGCCCTCCAATGCTTCAAGACCTGCAATTATATATATCTATATATATGTATAATTCAAAATATAGCTCTAGTCTATGAAGTTCTTTCTACAACCTTATCTACAAGATGAACAGATGAAGACAGGAATTTTTTTAAGAGAGAGTAAGAGGATATCAGAAATCACAAGTTACCTGTCCTTTTGTAAAGATAGCGAGTCTATTATGTAAGCTGATTTTAAGTTCAGTATTTTCTTTTCTTTTAGGCTTTTAGCAGTCAAAGAGAGGAATACTCAAATAAAAAGAAAAATACACTTTAACATTTATTAGTGTTATCGAAATTGGTTTCTCTATGTCAAATACTTATTTTTCTATTTTATTAATTACTAAACACCATCTGTTTTATTAGACATAACTAATATCTATTTTATAATTAATGTTAAATATTGACCTTACAATGGGAAATATTATAATATTGGTAAGACAGTAATTCCATTGCTCAACTTTCAGCTTAACTACTAGGTCTGGACAGGATATCAAACTTTTATGAGAGCCAAAGGAGACTGAGTTAAGAGATGCCCAAATGCTATCTCTCAAACATTTGAGATGGTAAAATGTAATACTTCCTACTTTCTGGGAACTTTTAGATAAATAGATTGATAGAAAGAACAGATGAACTGTCAAGCTAATCAAAGTACTGCATGTAACCCCTAACTTTTTGGTAGTTTCCATGGATGATTCTATTTTTATGCACATTACATACACCAGAGAAAACTATGTTTCATGAAACCAGCAGTGACAAGAAAGGACCTGGGGACACATAAGGAAACAGAAGTCCTACACTGAGGCATTTTAATCACCATAAAATAGTTAAGCACGTAATACTTCCTGGGCACATCTGTCAACTAATACAAAAAACATAGGGCCACATCATATCTTCTTCTCCAAAGAGAAAGGTCTAAAATAGCAACTGTTTATTCTACAGATAATTATGAAATATCTTTTTCTTCTAGGATTATAATTAAATGCATGTCCAGTTATATACCTAGCATTCATTCATTAAATATTCCTACATCATTGTCTAATTTTAAATTAGTTGGCTTACCCCTGGTTTTGTTTGTTTGTTATTTTGAGACAGAGTCTCACTCTGTTGCCCTGGGTAGAGTGCCAGTGGCTTCCTGGCTCACAGCAACCTCAGACTCTTAGACTTGGGAAATACCCTGGCCTCAGCCACGCAAGTACTTGTGACTACAGGCACACAACACCCGTATATTTTTTTTTCTTTGGCCAGGACTGGGTTTGAACCCGCCACCTCCGGTATGTGGGGCTGGTGCCCTACTCCGTTGAGCCACAGGTGCAGCCCAACATCCGGCTATTGTTTAGAAACGGTATCTCTCTCTTGCTCAGGCTGGCCTTGAACGTCTGGGCTCATGTAATCCATCCTCAGCCTCCCAGAATGGTCGGATTACAGGCGTGAGCCACAATACCAGCCCACCTCTGTTTTAATGAAGTGCTGGCTTGCACATATTTGGAACTAAGTCTGAGAACTGTGGTGTATGATAAGTACTGTATGTCTGATGATGCGCTCTCAATGAAGAGACGTCCTGTTGCCTTTTCAAGCAGAAGTTAGGATAAGCTAGGGACAATAGATTTTAAGGACTTTACAGGGCCTGAAATCTTCACCACTGATGATATGCATAACTCCATTATGCCTCAGGTACTATGACTATGATGCTGAGTAGGGGGTAATTAAACTACAAAGTGGGAGCGTAAGAGAGGTGTGTACTGGGGGAAGGCGCCCCTAATGACGCTGAAATTCGTATCAGTGTTTGTAGGGAATGAGGTGAGCTCTGTGTTAGTAATTTTGAGTTCCACATATTTTATAGTTCTGTGTTAAGATATGGGCCTTAACGTAAGTGGACAGTCACTCCTAACTGGGTGGTCAGTCCAAAAGCCAATTTTCCCATTTGCGAGGAAGAGCATTTATTATGTATTTAAAATACATCTTCAAACCAGCTTCATTAAAGAAAGGTCTGTATAAAAGACCACACAATTTAATATCTACTTTGAGACAGTGCAAGATGGGCTGGACACTGGGACAGCCGCCCCCCCCAGGGGCTGTTTCAGCAAATAAAAAACATGGCCACCATATTTATGGAGGAAGTGTGCCTAAGCGGGTAGGAGGTGAGGGTAGGTGGCTTAATTTGGTAGACACTTCCCTCAGGAAAAACCCGTCTGAAGCTCAAAGAGGCATCCTGTTGTCTTTTCAAGCAAAAGTTAGGATAGGCTAGGGACAATGGATTTTAAGGACTTTACAGGGGCTGAAATCTTTACCACTTCAATTTTGATTTCTTAAAAACCCATACATTTTCATTATCATAAATAACAAAACGAAATCTTTTAATTAAAAAGTATTCTTGTACTAATCTTTAGGGGCAGTAAAAAAAGGGCTTTGGAGAAATAGTTAACCCATTTTGCCGTCACCTTTAATGTTGGTGGGGAAATTAGAGAGATGGAGGGAGGGGAGGAGAGGGGAAAGGAGAGGAAGGAAGAGGAGGGGAGGTGAAGAGAGAGAGGGGAGGAGGGGCAGACAGATGGGGAGAGGAGGGGAGAAAAAAGTAGGGAAAGGAGGAGAGAGGAAGAGAGGGATGGAAGGAAAGAAGGGTGGAAAGGAAAAAGGGAGAGAGGGGGAAAGAAGTAAGGAAAGGACGGAGAGAAGGGAAGGAAAGAAGGAAAAGAAATATGAAAGGCGTCCTTTGCCAGAAAGTACAGAGTAGGTGGATAGGGAGCATCTGGGATTACAAAACACAAGACAAGACCTTGTGATATGCCTGACACGATGTTCTACGAACCTGATTAACAAAGCTAAGATCTCTGGGTGACGAGGCTGTGCTGTGTGAGAGGAGTGAACGCTTGAAAGCAATGTCACTTGGTTCTCTGGGGGCAACACGGTGGGCTCCTAGTGACACGGTGTGTTTCTGAGTTGTCTGTGGGGGTGCAGGGACTGCAGCTTAGAGTCTGTCCACCTCCTAAACACTTTAGAGGGCCTTGGAGGGACGCAGACGGAAGGTTCACAGAGCAAAGGGTGTGTCATAAAACCCATCAGGCTACGCCGGCGCCCGGTCGCCGGTCAGGTGCGACAGCCGCAGACGCCGCCCCCGCCGCCCCGCCCACATCTCGGTCCGGGCCTTAAGTCCGCCGGGAGCGCCCCACCTCCCGCCCGCCGGCACCGAGACGCGGGTCTCGCACCCTTCCGGCGGCGGCCGTGGCCGCGGTCCCAGGCGCTCACTGCGCGTGCGCGCGCCGGCTCGGCGTCCCCGGCGCCCCTTCCCCTGCGGCCGGGACTTGGTACTGCCGGGCGGTTGGCGTCCTCCGCGGCGACGGCCAGAGGCGGGCTTTTCAAATCTTCCCTTTGGAGGAGTAGCGACGGCTTGCCTGTTGGCGCTGGAGATGGAGGGGCAGACCCTGAGGGGGCCCGAGCTCGCCCAGGCCGGGCTTCCCACCCAGCAGGTGAGTGAGGAGGGGCCCGGCGTGGACGGAGATGGGCCTCGGCTTCTTTTCTCCCTTGGTTGTGTCTAGCTGTCTGGAAAGCCTCCCCTCTGCGTCTCGAATTCAGCCATGGCCAGAAACAAAGGGAGGAACCAGGGGGCTGCACTCTTGGGGCCCTAAAGGTCTCGGACACATGCACCTCTCATTTCTTCGGGAGGAAACTGAGGCCCGAAATGGGAAAGCGATGCCAGAGTCCCGCCGCACATTTGCGGGCGCACCTATGTGCTACCCTCCCCAGCCCGGGGTTTGGACGCCAGTCTTTTTGCAAGTGTAAGTGATGCGGGGGAGGGGGGGAATGGCTTTCCAAGGAAGCCTGCGAGGCCGTGGAGGACAGTCGACTTACTTCTAGATTAAATGTAAAGTACAGTTATGTCTACAGACAACATAAACTGTTGCGAGGGGCGGGGTGGAAAGGCAAACTGCAACCTCTGAACTGATAAAAAAAACTTGAAGCTTTGATAATGGATTCTTTCCCAAGTAATTGGAAGGAAAAGAGAGAGGACATTTTGAATAGAAGTTTGTTGTATACTTTTAAGTCATGGAAAATGTCAGTTAGAAACCTTTTTGCTTTTCATAGACAACATTACTTCTTACTGAACTGTTATATTTTCCTCTCTCAACCATAACTTTAGGGTCTTAAAAGAAAACTCTGATGTCTTCAAGCTCTTTACTTTCCTTTTAATCCCCGCCTTCTTTTACCTACTTCTGAAGTAGATTAAGCCACATGAAATGAAATGACCAGTTTTGTGGGTCAAAATGGGTGGAATATTTGCAGTTTCCTATGGAGCCACTTAGTCTTTGTTTAGAAATCTGGAATTTCCTCAGCAGATATAAAATTGTTAGGAAATCTTCAATGATACAGTGACAAGTAAAGCAAGACAGTAAGATTCATTCCAGAAAAGAAGTCCAGTATACCAGTGCCTTTGTCAGTAATTTTTTTTGAATTGTGCTGAAAACAGAAAACTACTAGGTTTGAAGAACTAGCCTCGTGCAAAGAAAATGCAAGGCCCCATTGAGTTGAGTGCTGCACTAGTATTTAGGAATGATAAGAAAAGACATGAAAGAAGTTTAACTGCATGGAATGAAAATAAATGTTAAAGATATGTAAATAAAGATACCAAGTCAAAATAACTGAAATACGGTATCAACTTCTTTTATTTGGATCTTGGCAAAAAATCACAAAATTGTAATAGATTGCAACCTAATAGGAATATTGAGGGTCAGTAAGAAAATTTTATACTTAACTAACACTGAATTTTTATTTGGTGTACTTCCTTTGATATGAATGAAGCTGCCATCTAATAGAGATAAGGCCAAAGATTTTTGAGGTGATCATACACTATCAGACACACCTCTCCTGAAACCTTGGAGTCCTGTGTGACTCCTCACAGTATAGAACGTTGGCTTTGGAGTCAGATTCAGGTCATATCCAACTCTGCTTGTTTCTCAGCCTCGAATAAGTTACCTGTCTTTTCCAAGTCTCAGTTTCTACGGTTGTAGAATGGGTGTAGTGCGTATCCCAGAAAGTTGTTGGAATTTGAGAACTTCTCTAAAGTACATAACACACAGGGCCTGGAATTCAGAGTGGCTTGGGAGTTGACTGTTCTTGTTATTACCTCTTGTCCTATTCATCTGAGTAGTTGGGCCAGTCACCTGCCTTTTCTTACAAATGTTTAAACTTTTGACATTTTAATAAAAATACAAGAAGTACTACCATCTTTGCAAAAAGGTTAGTTGTATACAGAAATAGGAATTTAAGGGTTTGCTTTCCAATTCAATTTCCTAGAATGGCCACTGTTAATAATTTCTAGACTTTTTTGATGTACAGAAATAATTCATAAAATACATAGTTTCTTTTAGAAAAATGAGATCATACTGTATATACTCTTCTGAGATCTTTTTCTTCATCTTCACCTTTGTCTTTTAGATAACACACCTTAAATTATATCTATTAGGTGGATGACAGTTTCTCTGTGGACTACTATAGTTATTTTACCAGCATTTCAACTTCAATTTATTTTTTTAGTCAGTTCTTAATACGAACAACGAAGTCATTTTCCTTGCATTTTGTTTCTACTAGTCTAACTCTTAAAAGCTAGAGGTTTCTGTTTTCTACATTATCTAGTTTTAGATTGCTACTTTTAAGGTGTCTTTGTTTATTTCATTTGTAGCTTTGTCAATTACTTTTATCTGCATGGCTTTTAAGCACTTAGGGGATCAGTGACATAGGCTTCTATTTGACTTGATTACAGTCAAACCTTTATTCAGAAAATTGAAGGAGAAATAGGAGGGCTCTGCCCCAGTCTCTGTTCTTCTTGACTTACATTCAGACACTCTTAAGAGGAAAGGGATACAGGGAGACATGCTTTTGCCATTGGTCCTTGACGCTACCTGGCCAAGCTATTATAGCTAAGGTAGCAACATTGATGACTTTAGCTCCTTACTGTTCCTCTTTGACATCAGTAGACATCACTATTGAATGTTCAGTGGTGTGCCCTTGTTACAGGTTGATTCCTCTCACTGTAGAAAGCACTAGCCCTCAGCTCTTACTCTCAGTGCACTCTGTACCCTTGTTAACACAAATCCTTTGGTTCCATAAACCTGTTCGAGGCTAAAGCTAGAGTTTTGCTTGACAAAGAAGTGTTTTCTGCTTGTAAAGTTTAGATATGTACTAAAAGAAATTGTATGCAACATTCAAAACCATATACACACTTAACAATTCATCCTGCTTGGATCAGCCCTTCAGATCCACTTAATTGACGTTTGCCTGAGACCTGCCTCAGCAAGGGAAAGAGTAAAAGTTTACTATGCATGTTAATTTGGCTGAGTTAGGAGTCAGCAAACCATTTCTGTCAAGGGCCAGATAGAAAATATTTTCAGCTTTGTGGGTCATTCAGTCTCTGTTGAAGTTGTCAATTGCTGTTGTAGCTTTAAAGCAGCCGAAGACAATACAAATGGGTGTGGCTGTGCTCCAGCATTACTTCATTTACAAACACAGGTGCCAGTCAGGCTGTAGTTTGCTGACCCCAGCTCTAAAGAGTAAAATTCTAATAGTAATATCTGTAAGACACACCTTATTTTCTTAATGAATTTTAATTTAATCTTACACCATCTTTAATCTTTACAATGATAAATTTTTTTTTAAAAACTCTGACTTTACCTTTCCTTTCTCCATTTTTTTCCCGAGCCTCTGTAATTTTATGGAGTCATTCTTTAAGTGATGGAGAGAAGATTATCTTTGTTTATAGGATGGAAACCCTAGAAGCCCAAACTCATTCTTTAATGTGGCTGTGGCCACCTGCTGGTTCCTTAATGTTGTTGCAACTTTCAAGATTGCTGTGGAATTTCAGTCTTGTAGTGTTTATCCTAACTATGCATTAAAAAATAAGAGAGCTTTTTAAAAATGCTGAGCCCCACCTCTAGAGATCATAATTGGCTTAGGGTAGATCACAGGGTTAGGTACTTTTATAAGGCCCTTCCTCTCTGCCTCAGAATATTCTAATGTGCAGCCAGCATTGAGAACCTCTCTGATGGATCAACTGACTCCCTCCTTGTAGCATTCAAAAAGCAAAATTGAATTTAGTGGCACCAGAAGGTATTTGTTTATATTTGCCTTGTGGGGTAAAGCTATTCATCCCAGCTTTAAGTTGCTCTGTGTTCATACTCCAATACTAACCAGTCTGCTAGAGTTTATTTCTCTAGACATATGGGTCACATAGACAATTATTATAATTAATTGCTAATGACCTTACAGAAGAATTTACTTTGGGGTTGACAAATTATAAGAAGATGAAATGGAGTTGTTAAAATTCAGTCATGTATAAAGGACAACCATCAAATGACTGCATTTATATAGTATGCTGGTTTTGAGTTACAACACTATAAGAGAAGGGTTTTATGTGGTAATTACATGATGTACTTACAGAAGGTAATTAAACAGATCTGTTGTCTTGTGTGAATAGTACAGTTGATTGATTTGTACAGTCAAGTTAAATTGTCTACTGTGTTTTCTCATTTTGGATAATCTTCATAGACTATTAGTTCTTCTAACTTTCATTGTCTTTTCTTTTTAAAAAGATTGTCTTTTTAATAACCGGAAATTTTGTTAATAACCGGAAATTTTGTTATTAGATTCCATTCACATTTTTTAATTTATATTTTGGTAAATTATTGTGTTGATTTTTTACCATACAAGCTAAAATTTAATGATCCATATGAAACTTGTGTTAATAGAAGCAGGCCATAATATGATTATTATATGAAATAAAAGACTTTCAAAACTAAAATATTCAGTAGTTTCATGGTGAATCTTAAAACTAAAATAAATAATAATGTCCAGAACTATATTCTAAATCCCTGTTTCAGGTAGCTAAGTCTTCTGACATTTTCCAAGTACAGTGCTTTCATTTTCTTGCTTCTGATATTTCATTTATACCATTTACCATGACAAGTAGCTTGTTATGTTCTCCCTTACCTACTGCTCCTAAACCTTGGTTCCTTTACTCAGCATCTGATCTTTCAGAAAATTTTTCCTTATTAATTAATTCAGTGTCATCAACCATGTCTTGCCATGCCATAATGTAACTTATACGTGTGTGGTATATTGTTTAGATGAGTTATTGTATGAGGTCTGGCAGTTAAGTTCACAAACTTGCCACTGTGCACATGCCTTGACAGTACTGTACAAATGGTAAGGTTTGATAAACATGTACATCAGCATCTCACAGCCGCGTGTGTGTCAACCCATGATGGTGTCTTGCTGAGTGTTGTTGTCTGTTTTTGTGTGCTGGCACAAGAATGTCAGCTTGAATTAGAGCCATGAACAAACATAAAAACATTAAATTTTCTTGTTAAACTTGGCAAGAGTGGAAGTGAAATCAGGGACATATTAGTCCAAGTTTATGGGGATAATGTCATGAAGAAAATGGTAGTGTGCAAATGGATTGAACATTTTTCTGAGGGGAGAGAAAGAGTCACTAATGAAAAGAGATGAGGGCATCCAGTAACAGGCAGAACTGACAAAAATATTGTAAAAATTTATCAATTCATTTTGTGCATCAAAATTGTTGGCTAAATGTGAGAAGTGTAGTAGACCAAGTAAACATTGATAGAGAAACAAGAAAATCTTCACTGAAAATCTTGGCCAATCACTCATGACTCTTACATCACAGCAGTGCACCAACTCACAGCTCTGTCTGTGAGGGAGTTTTTAGCCAGTAAACAAATAATTGTATTGGAACACTCTCCTTACTCACCTGATCTGACTCCCAGTGACTTTTTTCTTTACCCAAATATAAAGGAAATGTTCAAAGGAAGACATTTAGATGATATTCAGGACCTCAAGGATAATATGATGACAGTTTTGATGGCCATTTCAAAAAAAGAGTTCCAAAATTGCTTTGAAGGGTGGACTAGGCCCTGGCATTGGTACATAGCTTCTTGAGGAAAGTACTTTGAAGGTGACCATAGTGATATTTAGCAATGAAGTATATATCATTTTCTCTCGGATGAGTTCACAAACTTAATTGTCAGAATTCCTATGTCTTCTAGGGCTGCTATAACAAATGATCAAGACTGGGTGGCTTAAAACCACAGAAATTTATTGTCTCATAGTTCTGGTGGTCAGATGTCTGCAATCAAGATATTAGCAGGGCCGTGCTCCCTCTGAAGGCATCAGGGATGAATCCTTCCTTGCCTTTTCTAAATTCTGTTTATTTATTGCCATCAATCCTTGGTATTCCTTACTTTATAGGCTTAGTCTGTCTTCACATGACATTTTCTCTTTATGTGTCTCTCTGTGTCTTCATGTGACCTTCCTTTAAAGACACAAGTTTTTGGATTTAGGGCCCACTCTAATCTGTATGTTCTCATTTTACCTAATTACATTATAAAACCATATACCCAAGTAAGGGTACATTCTGAGGTTCTTGATAGATGTGAATTTGGGGACACTATTAAACCTAGTAGTTATGGTGAGAACACAATGTTTCTTACCTTCGTTTCTATATTGTTTATCCAGTAGATTTTAAAGATTTCCTAATAAAGCAAAAATTAAGATTTTGCAGAGTATTTTCAAAAGCTATATTTTTATAGTATTGTATATTAAACCTGTGTTGCTTTTCCAATATGGTATAGGATATAATGATATTCCGTACATTTTTCATCTATTGGGGATAAAAAAATGTAATTCTAAATATTTGCTGTATTTTTAGAATCCTTTTCTCTTTTTTCTAGGGCTGCAGCATTCAAGAAAAAATAGACTTAGAAATTCGAATACGAGAGGGAATATGGAAACTTCTTTCTCTGAGCACTCAAAAAGACCAGATTTTACATGCAGTTAAGAATCTCATGGTGTGCAGTGCACGGATAATGGCTTATACATTGGAGCTACAAAAATCAGAAGAGCAAATTACAAATCAGACTGGAAGATGGTTAGTAGCACAGTTTATCTATGGCTTTTAATACACTTAAATATTTGCGTTAAATATAATTTAAGCTTAAATACATGCGTCAAATCAAACATTTTATTTTATTTATTTATGTATTTTAATTTTAGGCTAATGGGAGGGTACAAACAACTAGGCTATAATGTTTGCGTTTGTTAGGTGGCATTCTTCTTGTAGTTTTGTCCCATACCCAAGAGATATGACATATACCCTTACATTATGCCTATTAAGTGGGAGCACACTAATTCCCCTCTCCTCTCCCTCATTCCCCCTACCCCCAACTTGAATTGGATTGAGTTTTTCTCTTATGCAGGCATGTATGACCATCTACTGGCTTCATATTTGTATGAATACATTGGATACTTGCTTTTCCATGCCCGTGATGCTTTACTAAGAAAAATGTGTTTTAACTCCATCCAGGTTAATACAAAAGATGTAAAGTCTCCCATCTTTTTATGGCTGAATAGTATTCAATGGCATACGTATACCACAGCTTGTTAATCCATTTCTGGATTGGTACGCATTTAGGTTTTTTCCACATCTTAGTAATTGTAAATTGAGCTACAATAAACAGTCGAGTGCAAATGTCCTTATAATAAAATGATTTTTTTTCTTCTGGGTAGATGGCTAGTAATGGGTTTGCAGGATCAAATGGAAGGTCTAACTTGAACTCTTTGAGGATTCTCTGTACTTTCTAAAGAGGTCTTATTATTTTGCAGGCCCCACCAATACTGTAAAAGTGTTCTCTTCCCTCCATATCTGTGCCAGCATCTGCAACTTTGGGACTTTATGATGTGGGCTGTCCTCACTAGGGTTAGGTGATGTCTCAGGCTGGTTTTGATTTGTATTTCTCTTAATGTTAGGGACAATGATCATTTTTCATTATGTTTGTTAGCCATTCGTCTGTCTTCCTCAGAAAAGTGCTGTTCATCTCTTGCTCAGTGATAGATGGGATTATTGGCTTTTTTTGTTGTTGTTGTTGATTCATTTGAGTTCTCTATAGATTCTGGTTATCAACCCTTTGTCAGATTTATAGCATGCAAATACCTTTTCCCATTCTGAAGGTTGTCTATTTGCTTTAATTGCTGAGTCCTTAGCTGTGCAGAAGCTTTTCAGCTTAATGAAGTCCCATTTGCTTACTTTTGATATTGTTACGATTGCCACTGAAGTCTTCTTCATAAAATCTTTCCTCAGGCCAACATCCTCAAGAGTTTTTCCCACACTTTCTTCTAGGATTTTTATCATTTCACATCTTAGATTTAAATCCTTTATCCATTTTGAGTCAATTTTTGTAAGTGGTGAAAGATATGAGTCCAGCTTGTCTTCTACATGTAGTTATCCAGTTCTTCCAGCACCATTTATTGAATGGGGATTCTTTTCCTCAGTGTTGGTGTATGCCTTTGTCTGGCTTATCAGAGATCAAATGGCAATGAAAGACTGGCTTCATCTCTTAGTTTTCTATTCTGTTTCATATGTTTATGTCTCTCTTTTTGTGTCATTATGCTATTTTGATCATTGTGGACTTGTAGTACAGCCGAAAGTCTGATAAAGTGATGCCTTTGGTGGTGTTTTTTTGTGGTTTTTTTTTTTTTGCAGTTTTTTGGCCAGGGCTGGGTTTGAACCCACCACCTCTGGCATATGGGGCTGGTGCCCTACTCCTTTGAGCCACAGGCACCACCCTGGCATTATTTTTATTACTAAGAATAGGCTTGGCTATACAGGTTTTTTTTTGGTTCTATACAAAACAAGAAAGTATTTTTTCCAGTTCTTCAAAGTATGATGTTGGTATTTTAATAGGGATTGCATTGAATCTGCAGGTTGCTTTGGATAATATAGACATTTTAACAGTGTTGATTCTTCCATTCCAGCCAATAGCATAATATGTTCTTGGATTTGTTAGTGTCTTCTACTGTTTCTTTTCTTAAGGTTTTATAACTCTTTGTAGAGAGGTATTCATTTTCACCTCTTTTACGAGGTATATTCCCAGGTATTCATTTTCTTTGAATCTACTGTGAAGGGTATTGTGTCCTTGATTAGCTTCTCATCTTGATTGTTATTGGCATATATGAAGGCTACTAATTTGTGGACATTGCCTTTGCACCCTGAAATGTTACTGAATCTTGATTATTTCCCAGAGTCTTATGGTTGAGTCTCTGGGGTTTTCTAGGTATAAGATTATATCATTGGCAAAAAGAGAGTGTTTAACCTCCTCTACCCCATTTGGATGCCCTTAATATCCTACCTGATTACATTGGCTAGAACTTTCAGCACTATGTTGAATACTAATGCCAGTAGAGGACAATCTTGTATGGTTCCAGTTCTAAGTGGAAAAGATTTCAGTTTTACTCCATTCAGTGTGATATTAGCTGTGGGTTTGTCATAGATACGTTCAGTCAGTTTAAGAAATGTGTCACCTATGCCTATATTAAGTGTTCTTGTTAGAAAAGGTGTTGAATTTTATCAAATGCTCTTTCTGCATCTATTAAGAGGATCATGTGGTCTTTGTTTTGCTTCTGTTGATATGGTGAATTGCATTTATGGGTTTGCAGATGTTTGATTTGCTCATGATATATAATTTTTTTAATGTATGGTTGTCATCTATTAGTTAATATGTTATTGAATATTTTTGCATTGATACTTCTTAGTGAAACTGGTCTGTAGTTCTTATTTTTACTTATGTCCTTTCCTGGCTTGGGTATCAGGGTGATATTTGCTTCATAAAATGTGTTGGGGAAGCTTCCTTCTCAGTGTTTGAAGTAGGTTCTGCAGTATAGGTACAAGCTCTTTGAAGATTTGATAGAATTCTTGTGTGAAGCCATCTGGTCTAGGACTTTTTTTGTTATTGTTGAAATCATCAAACATTTTAAAAAACAAATACAATGAAGTAGTAGCTGTCATCAATAAGCATTTGGACAGTAGAGCTTAGAGTGAACTTACCATTATGCAGCAGTTTTTATTGGGCAGTTTTGTTATGTTCAACGTGATTGTAAGATGAAAATGGTTCGAGAGCAAGGACTGAAGGAGTATTTTAAGAAGAAAAGAACAAGACTGATAGTTGAGTATATACATATTCTGATTAAAAAATTACTTGAGATAATGCTTGTAAAAATATACTAATTGAGAGTAATGGAAATTTAAGCACAAAAGAGAAATGAATGGGCAGCAAAATTATAAAAATATAAGGCGGTGCCTATGGCTCAAAGGAGTAGGGTGCTGGCCCCATATACCGGAGGTGGTGGGTTCAAACCCAGCCCTGGCCAAAAAACCCCCTGCAAAATTATAAAAATATAAAACCTTATGAATGGAAGGAAACTTAAAAACATGCTAGCACCTACCTTCATATGGTAAATAAAAGTCCTAGAGAGGCAAGTGACTTACTCAGGGTCATGCAACTAGTGATGGAAGCTAATGAAAATTAGGACTTTTCTGTGTAATTTTTGGTCCTGTGTTCCCTCTGTTACCTCCCGCTGCCCTTTTGGGTTAGATATACAGTTGTATATGAAATTGTGTATGAAATGTATAGCCTATCCTATTTGCAGTGCCAAATGTTACTAGGACCTAGGAATTGGCTAAATTTAATGGCTATATTTTGTGTTTTTTTTAAATATAAACAGTCTTACACCCCCCATTATTGATTAGTCTTACAGCTCTAGAACAAGTCAAGAGTTTCTTTTTGGACAGTAGTGGCTGTTGGGCTAATCATAGTGTACCTCTGTTAAATTCTTGAAAAGTAAGGTCAGAGTAGGAAATTTCTATAAAAATAAAATATTGATGAAGTTGTGATGTAGTAGAGAACTGGGTATAAAGTAGCCAAACTTACTAACTATATTATCCCAGGATAGCTATTTTAATTTTTGTGTGTCTCAGTTCCTTCTTATAATAGGCATGACAATATTTAAATTCTGGAAATTGAGTTTTTTTAAATATAAAAACAAAATTTAATGCCTTCTACATACTTACTACTCAACAAATATCAGTAGTTTTCATTTCTCTGTGCCCTAGGCATTATAAAATGAAATTATTCCAGTACTATAATTTAGGAAAATATTTTTCAGATAGACAAACATTGGTTTAAGTCAGTGCCTTTCAGTCTGGGTCACATTACTGAGAGTACATGGTTATGTATCAAGAGGTATGCAAAGACATAGAATAAATAAGGCTTATCTTAAGAGCATTACATTTTGAGATTAAGTACAAGAGATTTAGAATTGTGGAGTGTTTGGGGGCTGTATGTTTCTACTCCCGAGGATATATGTTCCTTCTTAGCCTGTATTAGGATATTTTTTTAATTATAGCTGTGTTCATTAATGCAGTCAGGGAGTACAATGTGCTGGTTTTACATACAATTTGAAATAGTGTCATCAAACTGATTAACATAGCCTTCACGGCATTTTCTTAGTTATTGTGTGAAGACATTTATATTATACACTTAGTGAATCTCCCATGTACTCTTGTAAGATGCACTGTAGATGTGGTTCCACTAATTACTCTCCCTCGACCCATCCTCTCCCCTCCCCTCCTTCTCCCTTTTCCCCTTCTTCTTGGGCTATAATTGGGTTATAGCTTTCATATGAAAGTTATAAATTGGTTTCATAGTAAGACTGAGTACATTGGATACTTTTTCTTCCATTCTTGAGGTAACTTTGCTAAGAAGAATATGTCCCAGCTCCATCCATGTAAACATGTAAGAGGTAAAGTATCCATCTTTCTTTAAGGCTGCATAATATTCCATGGTGTACATATACCACAATTTATTCATCCATTCATGGGTTGATGGGCACTTGGGCTTCTTTCATGACTTAGCAATTATGAATTGGGCTGCAGTAAACATTCTGGTACATATATCTTTGTTATAATGTGATTTTTGGTCTTTTGGATATATACCTAGTAGAGGAATTATAGGATTGAATGGCAGGTCTATTTTTAGATCTATAAGTGTTCTCTAAACATCTTTCCAAAAGGAATATATTAGTTTGTGTTCCCACCAGATATTTTGTGAAGAGGGGCTGGCTCTATCAGTAGAGAGGTATAAGAAGCACTGATTTTAGCAAGTGTGGGATTAAGCGTTCAATATTGTTTCTCAGAATATCTGAAATAGTCTTCTGGGACCTATATTGGCCTCTATATTTAATGCTTTTTAAATATTTATAATGAATTGTGAATGTACCATTTTCTTAATTCAGCAACATGACCTTTTTGAAGTGGCTGATTTATAAAAATTGCAAATAAACCTAATGCCTGTTAATTTTTTATAGCAAAGATAGGGAAAAAATATCTGGGATCTTAATGAAAATGTCTGATTTTTAGTTTCTTTACTGATTGTCTTTGAAAGATGAAAATATCTTTGTTGCTATTCACATACTTGTGTTTATTATTCATATGAAAACAGAATTTCCCTTAATTGTTGAACTATTTTTGGAATTAAAATCTTATATATTCTATGTGGATTCTTTTTATTTGTCAGTTCATGTTATATGTATAGATAAAACCTGAGGTCACTGGTCAAATATAACTGGACATTATAGTACTTTCTTATTACATCAAATTGAATTGAAGATTGAGTCTGATGATAGTTTTTGTGTTGCTTGAAGAAATTAATGGAAATTGTCATTTGTTTAGTTAATCAAATACTTGAAAATTAGGTTAACTTAAGGAGGTGGTCAGTGTAGAGAGGTGGTCAACTATGGAGGTTCTCCTGTACTTACCAGATATCAACTATTTGTGTAATACTTACTAAGCATCATGCTTGGGTGTCTATTAAAAGAATAGAATTTGTTTAAATATAAGCACACATACACACACACATATATATATTCAGTAAATGTTTTGCCTTTAGAGATTCATCTCTCTGTTACTTAGTTTGGCTAGTCCTTAAGGTAGAAGAATGCTCTGTGTTTATATTGCTGTCACAGTTAAAATAAATAGCATGTTAATGAGAACACTAGTCTTACCTTCCTTAAAATTTTAATGATAAAATGTCAACAAGTTAATATGAACAATAAATATAGACTTTGGGGCTAGGCGCCTATAGCTCACCCGGCTAAGGCGCCAGCCATGTACACCTAAGGTGGTGGGTTCGAATCCCCAGCCCGGACCCGCCAAACAACAATGACGGCTGCAACCAAAAAATAGCCGGGCGTTGTGGCGGGCGCCTGTGGTCCCAGCTACTTGGGAGGTGGAGGCAGGAGACTCACTTGAGCCCAGGAGTTGGAGGTTGTTGTGAGCTGAGATGCCGCGGCACTCTACCCAGGGGGACAGCTTGAGGCTCTGTCTAAAAAAAAAAAAAAATATAGACTTTGCAGAGACAAATTAGTATGAAGTGGTAGAATTAAGATATAGTGGGCGAATTGGGTCTAGCTTTTCTGGATCATGTAGGGTGGATAGAGTTGAAGTGGGTAAATAGGAGGAAAACAGCATTCCAAGAAAAAAGAACAGTAAAATAAAACCTTGGGGTGAAAGATGGGCATGAACTATCTAAGAGCAATATGAAGAGATGTATTTTGTTGAGGCTAAAGATGAAATGAAGCCAAAGATGAAAAGGAAGGAGGACGCAAGATTCAAGAATGTATGCTAGGAAGTTCTTTGGTATTAACTGACAGCGTTTCTAGTTATTGTGCTAAGATCTTCACAAATGTCACATTAGAAACAGAAAGGTATGAATCTCTTTATTAAGGACTTGGAAACTGGTCTTTCTAATAGAAATATTAGATATTTATTTCTAGGACACAATATGTACCTGGGAACTGAATCCAGGTGACTTAAAAACCCATGTATCCCACTTCCCTCACCCCATACTTCCAAATCCTCTGTATGTTCTACTACTACAAGCTGCCATGGTGATATATTATAGGATTTTATATTTATTTGCTCATCTTATATCCATCCCTCTACCAGTCCATGTTATTTTTTATGATGTAATTCCAAATACTATTTTAGAAAACATGGAGGAAATAGATACATTCTTATAAAGACATAACTTCCCAGACCTGAGATAGGAAGAAATAGAAATTTTGACCAGACCACTAATAGCAAGATTAAAAGAGTAGTCAAGACATCTCCCAATAACAGCAACAGAAAGCCAAGACTAGATGGAATTGTATCCTACCAGACCTACAAAAACTGGCACTTATTCTATTAAATCTGTTCATCACATCAAGAAGGTGGGGAATCTTCCCTAACTCGTTCTGCAAAGCCAGTGTCACCCTGATACCAAACCCAGGAAAGGATACAACAAAAAAAGAAAACAATAGATAAATATCCCTTATGAGCGTAGATGCAAAAATACTCAACAAAATACTGGCAAACTAATTCAGTAGCGCAGCAAAAAGATAATATGCCATGATCAAGTGGTTTCATCCCAGGAATGCAAGGATGGCTCAGTGTTCACACATAAATAAATGTGATTCACCACATAAACAGAAGTGGAAACAAGGACCATATGACCATCTCAATAGAGGCAGAAAAAGCATTCAGTGAAATCCAGTATCCTTTCATGATAAAAACCCTCAACAAACTAGACCTCAAAATAATAAAGCCATATATGACTTTAGTTTACTTTATACTGAATGGAAGAAAGTTGAAAGCATTCCCCTTAACAACTGGAACAAGACAGGATGGTTTACTATTATCACTACATTCAACATAAAACTGGACGTCCTAGCTAAAGCAAGCAGGAAGAGAAAAAGAACTTGGGTAAGAGGAGGTCAAGTATCCCTGTTGCCAGTGGTATGATCTCATATCTAGAAAATCTTTAAGACTCCACCAAAAGTCTCCTAGAGTTAATAAATTCAGCAAAGTCTCAGGTTACAAAGTCAATGTATTCAAATCAGTAGCATTTCTGTACATTAATAACAGTCAAGCTAAGAGTCAAATCAAGAACTCAATACCAAGACAAGGTGCCCATAGCTGAGTGGTTAGGGTGCCAGCCATGTGCTCTGGGGCTGGTGGGTTTGAACCTGGCCCTGGCCTACTAAACAAACAAAAAATAGCAGATTATTGTGGCAGGCACCTATAGTCCAAGCTACTAGGGAGGCTGAAGAAAGAGAATCTCTTGAGCCCAAGAGTTTGAGGTTGCTGTGAGCTATGATGCCATGGCACTCTACTGAGGGTGACAAAATGAGGCTCTGTCTCAATTTAAAGAAAAAAAAAAGAACTCAATATCACTTACAGTAGCCATAAAGAAAATAAAATTCCTAGGCATATACTTAACCAGAGAGGTGAAAGATCTCTACAAGGAGAACTACAAAACGTTGATGAAAGAAATCACAGATGACACAAACAAATGGAAAAACATGCTATGCTCTCAGCTCAGAAGAATCAACATCATCTAACTCTCCAAAGACTCATCATCTAAATGGTCCAAACTGCCCAAAGTTATTTACAGATTCAATGTAATTCCCATCTAAATGCTAAATCATATTTTACAGATCTAGAAAAAATAATTCTGTGCTTTATATGGAACTACAAAAGAGCCCAAATAACTAAGCAATTGTAACCAAAAAGAACAAATCCAGAGTCAGCATGTTACCTGACTTCAAAGCTATAGTAATCAAAACAGCATGGTACCAGTATAAAGGTAGAGATATAGACCAATGGAACAGAATAGAGAACCCATAAATAATACTGTATAGTTATGACCAAGTGATATTTGACAAAGTAGACCAAACATGTTATTAATTTCATAAATGGGGTTATTCACTTTTTTTCTCTTTGAATTAATTACATTTTTTTGATATATCATGTTTCCTTGTGCCCTTTCCCAGTTCCCAACTGGTAGTCACTGCCTCTATTCCAACCTCAAGAAGCAGCTGCTGTTCTGATTTTTTGCATGTTCTAGAACTTAGTATAAATTGAGGCTTCTTTTTTCCATTCAGTGCTTTTGAGATTCATCATATGGTAAAATGTATATTATAACATGTATCAGTTATTTTTTACTTTTCATTGATAAGTGCATTCCACCATTCCCTTTTTCCAATGTTCAGTCTTTTCTTATTTTCTGCCTGCTTTTGGTGTCTTGCCAATCTCTTCAGATAGTTTTTTAAAATAATTTTTCTAGATTTTTAAGCTATTTTCTGTAGGAGTTCTCTAATATGAACCACTATATATATGAACCACTCCTGCCATTATCAAAAGAGGAATTTGTTTAGTTACATCTTGATCAAATAATTTTTAGTTTTTCTACTTTGTGGAGTATCTTAAGGTTTTCTTTATGACTTGATAAGGTCCCCTTTGTTTCATTGGCTTTTGAAGTTATACTTTTGAAGTTGTTTTTATTGGAGTATGAAATTCATCATATGTGTTCACAGGTCCGGGTTAATAACTGTTTTTAAGGTCTTCTGTACACTTATTTAACTTTTTGACCACTTGAACTGTCTTGTACTGAAATAGGTTAAATTTTTTTCTTTATTTAGAGTTTGCTGTCTTTATCCTCATGTCTTCTGTACTTTCGGCTTTATAAAGATGTAACATTTGGTACATTAGGTGCTATTAATATATTCATTGTCAGGTGCAGCATTTAGAGTTATAAAACAGTGTACTTTTTTCCCTTTGTTGTCTCAGTTAATGCTTTTGGATGTGAATTCTACTTTGATGATAAGATCACATTCTTACTTGCATTTGTTCCATTTATCTTTATTCAGCTCTTTGTTTGATATATCTTTACTCAGCTCTTTGTTTTCAGCCTTGTGGAATCACCTTTGAAGGTGTTTTTCTTGTATTATTCCTGTTACAGTTGGGTTTTATATTATAAACCAATGTGAATGGAGGAACTAAATTCATTTATATTTACTAATTTAACCAATATATCTTATTTCAGCCAGCCGTATTCTTTTATGTTAACTGAGTCTTTTACTATGTGATCGATTTTCTTTGTTCTTTTTCTTAATTTTGGAAGAGTTCTATAGTTACTGTAATTTTATATAAAAAGTTTATATACTAGGGCAGCACCTGTGGCTCAGTGAGTAGGGTGCCGGCCCCAGATACCAAGAGTGGTGGGTTTGAACCCGGCCCCAGCCAAAGTGCAACAACAACAACAAAAAGTTTATATATTGATAACTTTATAATGCCTTTAGTTCATATTTTTTCTTACTTAGGCTTCTTTTGTTTTGTTTTTCTGTTTTAAGTGTTATTATTTTGTTTCTTATTATCTATATTGAGTTATATATCAGTTAGCTTACTTTGTTTTCCTCCTTACTTTTCTACATTTTTTTTTTTTTTTTTTGGCCCGGGCTGGGTTTGAACCTGCCACTTCCAGCATATGGGGCTGGTGTCCTACTCCTTTGAGCCACAGATGCTGACCTCCTTTTCTACATTTTCAAGTTGTGTTGTTATTTCTACTTTGGTAGAATGGATAATATTTACCTTACATCTTCACCTTTGTTTTAATCTTTGATCTGGACTTAAATATGTGTAATGTTTGGTATTTGTACTTTTATTGTACTTTCCAAAATCATCTCTTTTGGAAAAAGATGATCAGCTAGTAGACTCTTCAACATGAGTGTAGTTGTCTTCATGTTCTCACATGTTTTATGTATCATTCTTCAGTGTTGTTACTTAAAGGGCAACTCGGCTAGTTACACAGTCCTTAGCTAACACGTTCTTTTCTTGGTTTCTTGATGATTTTGCTCCTGGAGACTGATAGTGGTTTTCTTTCTTTAAAAATCTGATTATCAAATATTTTACTAGGATATGTATAAGGCTGAGCATTTGGCTCATTAAGGGCCCTTTTAATATGTAGATTTAGTTCTTTTATCTTCAGAAAGTTTTCCAGGTTTACTGAATAAAGCATTGTATCTCATTATTTTGTTTTTCTTACATACGAACTTTAATTACACATACATTGGATCTTCTTTACCTGTGTTCTGTGTTTATAACTTTTTGATCTTAATACTTCATTTCATATTTTTTTTGGTTCTTTTCATTCCCATCCACTATGTCCTTTAATGTACTTTCACGTCTATTCATCCTTGAATACCTTATATTTTAATGTTCATTTCAGAAATGATTTTTTTTCCGTTTTCTTTCTTTCTTCTCTTTATGTATCTACATATTGTTTATTCTTTACTAGTGTGAGGTTTTAGATTTCAGGTTCTTTCATATTTGCGATCATTTGTTTAACTGCACTTAATTCATTTTGTAATATTGTGATAGTTTTTGTTTTTTATATTTTGTGGGGGTGAGATTGGTATTTTTATCAGCTGAAGAGTTTTGATTCTAGTTTTCTGTGAATATTGGAGTCCTTTTTTGTCTCTAATGAAATATGTAGGATTTTTCTGAGCTGAGTGATGAAGAGTGGGAGGTTGCTAGGAGGGCTTACGTTAGTCCCCCCTTATCTGTGGAGACTATGTTCTAAGAGTCCCAGTGGATGCTTGAAACTGCAGCTAATACTGAACCCTAAAAGGTAATATGTTTTTTCCTATACATACATACCTATGATAAAGTTTAATTTATAAATTAGGTATAGTAAGCAATTAACAAGTAGAAGAGTTAATAACAATATAGTGTAATAAAAGTTACATGAATGTGGTCTTCTCTTTCAAAAATCTTATTTTAGTATACTTACCCTTCTTGTGAGATGATGAGATGATAAAATGCCTTCATTGAATTGAAGTGAGGTGAATGTTACAGGTTACTGTTGATGTTGGACATAGGCACTGTGATACTTTGAGAGTCAATCTAATAACCTAAACAACTATTAATGGGTGGGTAACATATACTGTGTAGATACATTGGATAAAGGGATGATTTACATACTGTGAGGCAATGCAAGATTTCACCATGCTATGCAGAATGGCACACAATTTAAATCTTACAAATTGTTTATTTTTGGAATTTTTACTTAATATTTTCAGACCACAATTTACTGTGGATAACTGAAACTATGGAAAATGAAATCATGAATAAGGGAGGACTATTGTACTTGGTTTCTTAGTTCAAGAATGTTTTCTATTATTGGAAGTGTGAAATATACAGTTTCTTTAATAAATGTTGTCTTTTGGGATATTGGTTGATTTCTTTTTACTAAGTAATAAACACATAGAAAAATCAGAAAATACAGATAAGCCCACTTTTTCTGTTACTTTTGTATTTACCATAATATTTAACTTACAGATTCAAAAAATGACCAATATTTATATCTTCCTGAATAGTGCAAGTCTATAGAACTCTTTAATTGATAATCCCTTGGAATTTATAGGTGTGTATTTTAGCTACACCTTAGCCCCTCAAATTTTTTTTTTGACACATTCAGATTTAGGTTTAGGGAGTCCTAGTTGAATTCTATTACATGTAAACACATGTATTATACAAGGTCAGACAGTTAAGTTCACGAATTCTTCCTACATAAAGTGCTATATACCCCATCACTGAATATCGCCATGGTCGTGTCTTTGGAAAGTTATGCACTGATGCCAGTGCCTAGTCCACCCTATAAAGCAACTTGGAACTCTTTCTGGAATCCCCATCAGAGCTGTTGTATAGAGTTTGACAATTAAGTTTGTGAACTCATCCTGGAAAAAGTGCTTACATACTTTATTGCTGAATACCAATCACAACGGGTCACTGGATGAGCAAGGTATATACTTCAAGGGAGGCCGTAGTGATATTTAGAGGGAGGTATGTAGAGTTTTTTTCTAAGTTCTTGAACTTAATTTTCAGACTTCATATAGTGGTAGAGTCTGGGCTTTTGGTGTTTTCATCACCCAGGTAGTGGTACCTCACAGGTAATTTTCATCTCCCATCCTCTACCTTCCCCCTGACTTTAAGTTTCTGTTGTCCATTATATGACTCTGTTTGCCCTCGTGTAGCCATAGTTTAACTCCTATAGTTTAGTTTTATGCTTGCTTATGAGTGAGAGAGCATGTGCCTTTTTTCTTCTGTTCCTGGGTTACATCACTTAGGATAATGGCCACTTCCATACAGGTTGCTACAAAAGACATGATCGCAGTCTGTCTTATTACTTAGTACACTCCATGGAGTGTGTCTGTAGGCCACACTGTCTTAATTCACTTATCCGTTAATGGGCACTTAGGTTGATTTTCTCTTCTTTGGTACTGATTTGTTTCTTAAGATTTTTAAACTTCATTTGCTTTCTTCCTTCTTTTTCTCCACAGCCAAGCCTCCAAACGACACCTCTTCCAAGACTTGACTTTGAACCAGAGTACTTTTAGAGCCTTTTAACTCCCTAGGAACCAGTGCTGTGGTATCCACATTTTCTCTTCTTCTAAAACAGATCCTAAGATATTTCTTGTGTTTTGCAGGGCCTACCTAGCTCTTTAATTGCCAAAGGCCAAGCTAGCTTTGATGGTTTTAGATGTTAGTTTTTCCATTTACATGTAAATTAAAATGTGTCAGTTGGTATAGGCTTAGGTGATTTTATCTGCTTTCCTGTTGATCTGAAGGCTTTTGTAGGATGTGTAAAGAAAATCTCATTTAGAGGGCTACAAGTATTTTATAGGACCTGGTAAGTGATGGTTTGATCACTTTAACCAATGGTTTAATGCCTCTTCTACATAAGCCCCAAGCTAACTACTGAGGCTAAAAATAAAAAATACTGAGAAAGTAATTCTTGTATTTGTATAACATTTTGAAGAATGACATAGAATACATTTGAAATGTTAATTCATTTAATAGCTCTGTGAGATAGATGTTTTCCCCATTTTATGGATAAGGATGCTGAAGCTAAGACAGCAACTCATATGGACAAAAGATGAGTGAAATCCAAATCTAAGATGTAAGAGTCTAAATCTACTGCCTTTCCATCAAAACGATCATATCCTTTTTATATTCCACTCAGTAGTCCCCCAACATTCATTGAGTTCTTTACAGCAGTCCCCAACCTTTTTGGCACAAGGGACTAGTTTGATGGAAGGTAATTTCTCCATGGATTGGAGATAGTTTTGATATGAGTCTGCAAGCATTTGATTTCTTATGATCTCTGTGTATTCAGACCTTTGCTAATGAGAGTCTATGTATTTGCAGCTGCTCCCCAATGCTAGCATTAGGAGCTCAGCTATACCTCAGATCATTAGGCATTAGAGAATAAGGAGCACACAACCTAGATCTCTTGCATGTGCAGTTTGCAGTAGGGTTTCACTCCTATGAGAATCTAATGCCACTGCCTTCTAGTAAGCTGAGCTCAGGCAGTGATGCAGTCTAGTGATGGCGAGCAGCTACAAATACAGATGAAGCTTCACTGACCCACCTGCCACTCACCTCCTACTGTGTGCATGCCCAACCCCCTCTCACTACCTGCTGTGTAGCCTGGTTCCTAACAGGCAACAGAAGGGTACTTAACCTGGTGCATGGCTTAGAGGTTGGGGACACAGTTTTAGAATGTACTGAGCTGTGTACCAGGCACTGAACAAAATAGACCAATACAATATTTGTGTTTATGGAGCTCATGTTTTAGCAATAATATCATCCATCTTCGATCCCCACCCTGTCTCACTCAATTCATCTATCCGTAACTTCTTTATTTGGCTTTTTAAAAATAATAATCAAAATCATTTATAGGACTTAATTATGTTTGTCATTCAACATAATTGTGATTTTTAATAGTGCCAAAATGAGTTTTGCATGATTATTATTGTACCATATAAGTTAGAAGTAAAAGTTGTGTACTCTTAGTAGTTTGGTAATAAAACATGTACTTAGAGACTTACTGTGTTTTCTTTTGAGCTTTGTATCTGATGTCTTAAAAAGAGTCTGTTATGTCATACTTGGAATTAAAAGTTCATCTTCCCAATTTAAGATAATTATGAAGTTATTGATTATATACCACATAGTTTTAGGATAGGTTAAAATTCCATGCTAAGCATTTCTGAGTGTTCTGGTTTTCATTTGCTAGCATAAGAGGTAAAGGATTTTATAACCAGCTTTCAAATAGAATTCCATTTAGAATTCTTATAGTACTTCATTAAGAAAATTAAAATATGTTCATCATTGTGCTATTTCTCATTATAACTTGTTAATTTTGGCAAAGAAATGCTATTTTGAATTCCCATTTGGAGTAATATGGGATAATCTATATCTACTCAATTTTAATACAAATTTTTGAGCGACAACATGGCAGATTGGCACCCTCTGTTGGTCATTTTATTTACCTACAGGCAGAAATATAAGTAATAAAATAAAATTAAAAGTTTATCTTTATATGTTTGTATTTTTCTTTTGAATTAGTATTTACAAGTCTCACTAAACTAATGCTGTAAACTGGGTTCATATGAATAAGGCACATTATCATTTAGGGGTGCTTTGAGGAATTTTGTGTTTATTTGCTTTCTCCTCAGGCCGACTCTAATTCTAGCATTCAGAATTGGCATTAATACTGCAGATTTTCAAACAAGTATTTATTTAACTGTAGCAAACTGTTAGCTGCAGTAGCACATTATTAGACAGATAATGTTTAACAATTTTTTTGTTAATTTGGATTAATTAGAAAACATCACATTTAATACCTTAAATAATAGTTTTGGGAGTAATTTGGATTAAAGATAATCTAAGCTTCAGAAAAGAGGCTGTAATACTTCAGTTATTATTTTTTAACAGACATTTAATTATTCTGTAATATTATATAGTTAATTTGATTTATATAAAATATAAATGTATGTAGTAAATTTGCTGACTAGTCCTGGACATGCCTATGCAAATAATTTGTAATTGTAAAGGAGAAACGTATACTCTGCCAGATAGATGACTGAATAGTTTGGAAGGGGGAGGTTTTTTTTGTTTTTTGTTTTTTGGGTTTTTTTGGTAAATATTCAGCAAGTTTGCTTTTGGTAGTTCTAGTATTTCAGAATTTCATTTACTTCCCCAAACCTCAAATTTAATCCAGTTTAGTAATACCTATTGGATCTCAACTTTAGCATATCTATGAGCTATTTTATAATACTTAAGTTACTAAGAGCTTCCTTGTATTTTTTTCACTGAAATAATTATTTTAAGAATTTGTATTATTCACTGTTCATATGGATTTTTTAAAAATAGTACTTACCAGTTCCAACTAAGTGTGTTCATAATTCTTATAGCAATTTGAAAAAATTGGGGTTTGTATTTGATTTCTAGTGGGCCTTTTAGTATATGATTTCACCAAAATATATAATAGACTATTCAACTTAACTTTTTACTCCATGATTAATTAAATAATAATCAAGGTAATGTTCTCCATTATGACAGACTAAATTTTAAAATATTGAACTTTTTAAAATTTATGATACAATGAAACATTATTTTGAATTAATAAATGAATTCTTGTATCTTTTATGGAGTGAATCCCCTAGTGAAATACCAGGTATAACTGTAAAGTAATTAGATCAGATTCTGAGAATATATGGCTTTAAATCTAGTAGATTATTTCAGTCATACCTAGTGTATAATTTTATAATGTCCCATAAAAACTTACCAACTTTAGTACCTCAGTAAATTAGCTCATTTGGAATATACTTCACCTATAATACTTACAAGTTTCGTTTACTCCAGTGAGGGGGTAGAAAGTAAGGCAAGTTTCATTTTTAAATTTGGATTCATAATAATGAATAAATAGGTAGTCATTTTAACAAGCCTACTGAAAGCAGTGAGTTGGTGTCATCTTCTGAAAATTAGATACTTTCCACTTCAAACTCTTGCCCAATCTTTTTCCAGAAGCCCTCTTATAATCAAATAGTATTCAAATGGAAAGTTTCCATCTTATCACTTATTTGAAGTGCCTAATTAAATTAGCTGGCGGTTAATTAGCTAACCAAATTAAATAGGGACAAAAAAATACAAAGAATACTCTTGGAAATTTTGCCCTAGAAATGAAGTGCTAATCTCTAAATGCAGGTTATTAGGAAATAGGATATTGGGGAAATACTTGACTGGGATTTCATGTAGTAGGAGATATCTATTTTGAAAGTTTTTTTATGGTTCTAGTATATTCCAATGGCAGATTTGGAAGTATCGTATCCTCAGAATTTCCTTGGAAGCTTTTTTATTGTCATAATAATATTTTCCTCTCTGCAGAGCCGTTCCTTTTTCCACCTTAGGTAATTTGTTGTATTAGTAGTATATGCTTAATTCTTTGGAATTTAGGTGAAATGAAATATGACATTAATTTGTATATAAATACCTATGTAGTAGAGTATACATTTTTGGATAATTGTTAGATTTTATAAGGGTAAGATACTCGTGCACAGCAAGTTGCATAATTGGAAAGTTTATTAACATTTTTAGGCCACTATCTAGTAAGCTAGAAATATAATTTATAAAGTAGTGATCCAAGATATTATACTTCCAGGGACTTAAACAAATACTGTACATTTTGTTTACAGATGCAAGTGCTCAAAAAAAGGCTTTTATTGTAGAACAACCAGTATACAATCACTAGGGAACATGAAGTTTATGAAAAATCAAAAGAATAGCTGTAAATATTTCTCTTAACTGTCTAGCTGTTGACTAAACATCTTAAAGTTGGAGTCAAATAGTTTATATTAACTGGAAGTCATTATTATTCATCAATATGTGTTTACTTTTTATTTTTAGGCATTTGTGAAAGACTTAAAATAATTACTTACTAGAAAGTATCTTTCTTCATAAGACTTTTTTGTTTTGACAGTGATGTGACTTTTGAAAATAAAGAGCGAACAGCATGTAAAGGAAAGATTGCCATATCAGGTATGCTATAGATAAATCATTTTATATTGCTAAATAAATTCTATATTTTTTATTTTTATTTTCTGCCTCCATTCTCTTCATTTAATTTTTCATACCTGTATCAGAATATTTATTCAAAAATAGTTTTCATCATTATGCTCTACATTCGTGTAGAACTTTACAGCTTGAGAAAACTGTTTCATACATTACATGTGCTATGCAGTTTTTTCTTTTCTTTCTTTCTTTTTTTTTTTTTTTCTGAGACAGAGCCTCAAGCTATCCCCCTGGGTAGAGT
>NW_003852403.1:22683990-22698148 GCF_000181295.1 Otolemur garnettii
CCACCTTAGGTGTATGTGGCTGGCGCCTTAGCCGATTGAGCCACAGGCGCCGAGCCGCAGTTTTTTCTATAGTGCAGCCTTGTAGAAATGGTAGGATAATTGTTCTTATTTTCTGCAGTGTCAGAAGTTAAGTGACTCGCTATAAGTGGCTGAACTGGGCTACAACCTAAGGCTCTTTACTCTGTCCCTTTTCTACTCAGAAGCTTTAATAATGTTTTTCATGTTTGCCTAGGCCAAAAGTTCCATAAGGGTTGGAACCATGTTTATTTTGTTCATCACTTTATACCCAGAAGCTAGCACAGTGCCTGGCACATAGTAAGTGTTCAGAGATTATTTATTGAATAGACGATTGCTCTCCATTACCTCCAGGATAAAGACCAAACTTTTGTTTCCAGTTTTCCTTCCTGATCCAATTCTTTTTCTAGCCGTGTCTTTCATATTCCTTATGCATAAGCTGTCTGCATTAGGCAGACAGTTCTTTCTGTGGCCTGCCAACACACCCCATGCTTTTGACACCAAATTAGCTTGTAAAATAACTACATTTTCTTCTAGATCTGTTTGCTCATCTATAAAATCTTAACCTATTACCATTCCAAGTAAAACTGTTTCCTTTCTCTGAATTCCTAATGTAGTGAGGAGACCCTTAACCACTAGATGGCGCTTATGCTGTGTAGTCTCAGTTTCTCCAAAATGTTAAGGAACCTAAAGACAATGGCTTGGAGATGCCACAGATAGAAGTGAATACCTGACTGACTTGTGTGTACATTTCTTAGATAATGCACTTTTACACTCACTTTTACACTGAGCCACAGGGGCCTCCCAGTAATGCACTTTTACAAATACTGTCTTATCAGTACATTTTGGAAACAACAGTATGTACAACCATCAGTTTTTAGGTAATAATTGGGTATTTCATTGACCAAAAGCCTTGTGCTGGGGACCTTGCTGCTGTATTTCAGGCCCTTTCACTCAATGAATTGTTTTCAGTAATGTCTTTATGAGTAAACGAAAATGATTACTTAGGAAGGATAGACCTGAATTTTACAAAGGACATAAGAACTGGCCAAAATCAGAGTGGTATTCACCTACGCAAAAACTTCTTCAGAAAGATAACCAGATTATATACAGATCTATTGCTTGTTTGATAGTCATTTATGTTTTTATATTATAACACTCATTTACTCACGTAACTCATGTAACACTCATAACAACATATAAATCATGTTTTATACTTCCTTGTATTCTTTTGCTTCCAAACATAATACTTTTATATAGTTGTTCATTATGTCTACTACATTTTAACCTGAACAAAATATTGTAGATACTAAAAGGAGAGTTTCTAAAAATAACTAAACATAATCCTTCATTTCTTTCTTTTAATACAATGCCACTCAGTATACAAATGAGATGTGTTGTATTGGTATTAAAGACTCAAATGCTATGATAGAATCAACATTTATTATGTATTGTCATTTCATAAGAATTTATTGACTGCAGTAATTCATTAAATTAGAATTAACAGTACATGTAGAAGGGACCGTAAGTAAAAGCATTTAAAGTAAAAGAAAAAATGTTTCTTGCCCACAGTTACTAAAGTGTCAAAATTGGTCTTGCTTCTGCGTGTGTTCCTTCTTTCAGATAACTTTAAATTAAGGAACTAAAACTCTCAGAAAATGGGATACTTAATGTAATTTCTTTTAATCTTTTTATAGACTTAATGATTTTTTTGTCTGCATACTTGTAAAAACAAAATAAAAAACAAATTCATCTTTATAAATCCATTTTCTTTTGACATAGAGATGAAAATGTGACTTGTTTTGACCAAAATGAATATCTGCAAAAAAGTTTCATAACCGTTTCTGAGATTACATCTATGGCCAAAAATACCTGGGTTTATCATTTTCAGCTTCACCACTCATTGGCAAGATCTTTATTAAAGTAAAAAGAATAACTGAGATTTATTCTGATTATTTCTGCAGAACACCAAATATTTACCATATGTAATTGTAATATTTATCATAATTACTATGGTAATTGTATGTGCTTATTCAGTGACTAAACCAAATTAAGTCCCCAAGTGCCTCAGTTTTCCCTTTCGAAAATGATAGATTCTTAGACCTCACAGCATCAAGTTAGTCATCTTATCATGGCTCTCTCAATTTACAATTAAAATGTCAGTGAAGGCATTAAAAATAGATAAAGGCAAAGTACTATAAACTAAAAATGAGTCAACCATTTACAAAAATCTGTAAGAACTTTTTATTATTTGAAGCTGAATTAAGAAACATAGCTTAATAGTTACAAATTCTTTGCCATCTGAGCAGTACATGACCATCTGGGAAATGTATACAAGATACCTACCTTCTCTTCAGGAGATGACATCTACCCTCTACTTTTTAGGCATGGGAAAAGGCCAGGCTGACCCATTGATTGGGGTATACAGCAAAGGAAGTAGGGTCCATGTTCCTCCCATGATAGTATAAATTGTTAATGCCACCATAACAGAACAAGAGCAGCTGTGAACAAGAACAATTGTGAAATGAAATGAGTCAGCATCTGTGGTCAAGCAAGAAGAAGTGGGATTTTTGACAGGACATTAGCCAAGTCATAGCTATAAAATAGTAAAGTATTCCCATTAAAATTTAGAACAAAATAAACAGTGTTCAATATGTCAACATAATTTTATACTGTTTTAGAAATTCTTGCAAAAATAATAAAAGATGAAACTGTTGAAAAGGAATTGAATACCATTTGAAGATAATAGATTTCAAACTTATAAAATGTAAGAGAATTTACTAAAACACTATTTGAATTAGTAAAGAATTCAGTAAAAGTGGCCGGATTCAAGATAAATATAGAAAAGTGGTAGTTTTTCTTAAAATCAGCTATAGCTAGTTAGAAAATGTAATGGCAAAAATGATCACCTTTACAATAAAGCCAATAAAAAATAAAAATATTAAATACTCAAGAATAACCTTAATAAAAATGTATCATGCTATTCTGTATTAAGACAGAATATTAAAGAGTTACAGTTCCCAAATTAATTTGGATAGTAGAATGCTAAAAATATTTTGGGGGGGAATTTTGACAAAATATTTCTAAAATCCATATGAAGAAATTAGCAAATGAGAATCAGATATTTTCCAAAGCAAATATTTCTAACAGCAAAGTATATAATAAAGGTATAATAGTTATAATAGTATATAGACAGTAGTAGTTGATAAGCAATTCAAGTACATCCACAAAACGTATGTATAGCTGAGGAACGGACATTTACTCAGAGTGGCATATGTGATAAAGATGGCATCATAAATTGGGAAGAGAAGGATATATACATGGAGCTAGAACAATTATTTTTATAAGAATACATTTTCACTGCACATACTCCAAAATTGTATATAGATTAAGTTACTTTAATAGTAGATACTATAGGAAAATCTGAACAATATCTAGAAAATGTGCTGCTAAATAATAACACTTTATTTTGGCTTTAATAGTCACAATCAATTATGGAAGTCAGAGGTTCATGTCAATGTAAGAAGTAAAACTTAGCAAAATTTTTACTCGTCATTTCTTTTTCCCTTCTTTATAGATATTCGAATACCACTAATGTGGAAAGACTCTGATCACTTCAGCAATAAAGAACGTGTGTATGATTTTAATTTGTAATTGAAATATTTTCTTTAGTGTGAATATTGGGGAAAAAAGATTGCTTCTACACTGAAATAAATTGATGTCATTTGGCAAAACAAGCAGAATCTTGCTGAACTATTTTCTGATTTTTGATATAACTAGGTAGCAGCTGCTTGATGCTAATTGAGATTATGCACATCTAGTATACTTGTAGTTGTTGATAGGTACCTGTGAAGGACAGTAAGTTAGGTTCAGAGTGGGCTGAAGGGGAAGTATGGAACAAAAGAAAATGTTTAAGGAATAAAGGTTAAGACAGCATTTCTCCTGTTTGACCAGAATCTAGAATACCTTTTCTGCCTTATTTTGTTACTTTAGAGAATGAGGTGTAATAAGGAAAGACTTTTAGCTTGACCTGATTTTTTTTTCCTTCAGCATTTTATGGCTTTGTATAGTCTTCACAAATCCATGTATTGCTTAGATCATGAAATTAACCTCCAGTGATTTCTAGCTGTTAGAGGCAAAGTAGGAAAGATGGCAATTCTCTTATCTTTCTTGTCTATTGTGCTAGCTTGTTACTTCATATTTTAAAGTCTGAATCATATTGAGCATAATTAGATTTATATGAAGAATTCAAAATCACATTAGTGTTTGTTATTCAATTATAAAGTATAATTTACTTTACAAAGGAATACCTGTGGGAATTAAGGAAATCTTTCTGATTATTAAAGAAAGTTTTTCTTAAGAGATACATTTTCTCTTCAGAAAGAGGATTTAGGCCTTTAATCACCTAATAATACTTTATAATACTTTTAAAACAGCACCAAATTAAAAGGCCCAGCAGCTTTGTTTTCTGTGTTCCCATGTCTAATTTTTATTGGAATTTTTTTGTTTTTTGGTTGTGTGTGTGTGTGTATGGGGGAGGTTCTTCTCTTGTTGTTAGTTTGGTGGAAAATTTTTTGCTGTTAATGTGCCTGCTTTTAACCTCTTCTAATAAAAAATCTTTTTCTTAAATGGACAGGGAAGCCAAAATGACTTAGAGGTAATAATTGTGTGTGTGTATGCTTTATTCATAAAAATATATGCAATTGGTGGTTTCTTTATGCTGCAAAGAGACTTATGTATTTAACTTTATTTTTGATACTTTCCTGTTTTTTTTGTGTTCTAGTTGGATAAGTTATTCCTATATAATGGCATCTAAATCACTGTAAAATGTTTAGGATTATGATATACAATGTATGAAAATAAATCTATTAACAGATATTAAAGCTGATATTTTTCATTGTCAAGTAGACTTAATGTTGTCATGACTTATGGATTGTTGCTCAAAATGTTTTCTTCTCTAGGATCTCAGCGCTATGCCATTTTTTGTTTATTCAAAATGGGAGCTGAAGTTTTTGATACTGACATGGTGATTGTGGATAAAACAATCACAGATATATGTTTTGAAAATGTAACCATATTGTAAGTATTAATATTATTTTATTCTTTGGAGAATGAGAGTAATGTAAAATTCTTTAGTTAAAAAGAAAGTTACAACTATTAGGTTTTTGGATTTTTTCTGAAGCATTATGATTGTTGGTAAAATGATTTTGAAGATTACTTTGTTCAAAAGAATATGATATCTACATTTGTAATTTTCTGATATAAAATAAAATGGAAATCTTATTAGTGTTAGCAGTAAACATTTGACTCAGTAGATGTGATAAATTTTTAAATTTGATATAAATATGTATAATTCCATTATTGTTTTCCATTATCTCCTAAGTTATGAAATACAATTGAATTTTCTTGAATGTTATTTGATATAGCATGAATTTTGGCATAAAATAGGTTCTTCCATCCCATATAGGTGATGTAGTTACAGAAATACTAAAGCAGTACAACAACTTTATAAGATAGAACTAAAATATATACCATAGGAAAAGCGCTTTGGTAAAATTTGGTTTTTTTTCTTATGATAGGTTTCTTTCATGTACTCCAAAACAATAAAAAAAAAAAAAAAAAGAGGTGATCTTCAGGGCTGTTTTTATTGCCCTTGGTCTTTTATAGGCTCATTTTATTGTGGCAATAATACACAACCAGAGTGAACTCCTCAGGTAGCCATAGAAATCATTTTTAACTAACAAGTTTTTCCTGGCCTCTTTCAAAGGTTCTTTGGGCCTGTTCCTTTCAGTCTTTTAATGATACTGTATTCATATCTAAATGTTAATAGCTAATAGACAAGATAAAATCAGAATATGTGTTTTTTTATCATTATGGAACTTAGGCAATTAAAATTTCAGAGAACTAGTTTTGCCACTCATGTATAACATTAAAAACACTACAGCAAACCATATTTTGTGACTTCATATCTGGTCCACTGTCCCATAGTAATAGTATATCATGGAAAAATTATTGCGAGTTATAAGTTATAACAACAGGCCTTCCTACAAGCTATATTGAACCAAAGAAATTTATTTAGGATCCAGAAGATACCCCCAAATGCTTATATAATTGAGGCTAACAAATATATTTTCATCAGTTATCTGAATACGTTTATTTCCATTATCAACTATTATTAGTGAATTTTTTTTCCTGCCGGAATTACCCTGTTATTGAGCTCTTCACATCATTTTGCCTTTGTTTGTTTTTACTACAAAGACAAAAATCAGAGGTTCCCCGCCACCACCAGGGAAAGAACAACACAAATTACTTGGGAAGACAGCACATGATTTATAATTTTCTAAAAATTCTATTAATCTTTTAAATTAATCTAAAAATAACTGTCGACAAATGTTCTAAATGTTTAAAAATGTGCTTCTTGTTATGATGATTGTTTTTAATAAGTATTCAATATTTATGAATTTTTGGTTTTCCTCTAAATATTGAGACATTTGTTAGTCATTACTGGGAATACTGTATGTTTAGAAGTTGCCAAATAATAAGCTATAAAAATATCTAGAAGTTATTCTTTGGATTTAACCAAACTATAGATTGGCCATTTATATCTTAAAAAGTCTGCTGCGTTTTTAAAATCTCTGAGGCTGGTGGATCTTCCATCTGCAGGCAACATCTGCTGCTGACGGACCTCTTTTGCAGTCTTCAGTATGTTTATTGTTAGTAACACCACACAGTCTTTTATGCTAAAGGTAGTTCACTGTCTATGAAAAAGGTAAAGTCAGTCGTAGCATTTGCTAGAATTGCAGAATTTATGCATATTGGTTTAATAAATTTATATTGAGTACCTTCTATATTCTTGATACAATGCTAGGGTAAGAATACAATGATCACCAAGATAGCACCTGCCCTCAAGGAGTTCATTCTTTGAAGTATATCCCTTTACATTGGTTTTCTGTTTTATTTTTCCTCCTATTTAACAATATTCTGAAATGTTGCTTATAGTTATTAGGTACAAAAGAGGGGTGGGGTTGGAGGCACAGTGGTAAATAGAATAATTGACTCTATTGATGAATAAATGAAAACTAAAGGTTCAGCAGATTTTGTTTCGGAGGAATAGTCATTTTAGGAAATTACACATATAAATATTTTAAAAGTAGTGGTATTAAAGGAATGACAAGGAAAAATAGTATTGGCAACAAAATGACTAGGACATTTTATTCTTAATAATATGCCTATAGGAACTGATTAAGTTAAGATTGCCCTAGTTATGAGGCTGAGAGCTCTGAAAGTTGCACTGACTCTTAATCCTTTAGATGTTACATAAACAGAGAAGATTCTTTCTCATTAGCATATGTTAACATAAGTTTATTTCAAATGCTGATTTTATTTTTTTCCCATAAACTTTGCGCTTACTGAGATTTTGCAGTCTTAGCTCATTGCAGCCTTTTATTTGTTTATTTTTTAAATAAATTTTATTATGTGTCTTTGAGGTTTACAACATAATGTTATTGGACACATGTAGATAATAAAATGGTTGCTAGTTGTTATGCTGAAACATATCAACAAATATCTCACACAGTTAACTATTTTTGTGACAATAGCTAAAATTTATTTAACAAAAATTCTTAATTTAATACAGTTTTATTAGCTTTAGTCTTCATGTTCATGTCATATCACTAAAGGTTTTTATCCTGCATGTTTATTATTTTTTGCATCCTTTGGCTGACATCTCCCCATTTCCTCCCATGCCTCTCCTGTTCATGGTAACCACCATTTCACTCTCTATCCTCTGTGTATTTGAGCTTTTTGTTGCTGTTAATGTCACATTTAAGTGAGATCACATATTATTTTTCTTTCTGTATATAGCTTGTTTCACTTAGCATAGTATCCTTCATCTCCATGCATGTTGTAGCAAATGGCAAAATCTCCTTTTTTAAGGCTGAAGAATATTCCCTTGTGTTTATTACTTTCTCTACCCATTTGTTTATCCACAGACACTTATTTTCACATCTTGGCTATTGTAAATAATGCTGCAGTGAACATGGGAGTGCAGATAACTTTACAAGGTGATGGTTTCATCTCCCTTGGGTATAACTCCAGACTAGGGATTGCTAGGTCATGTGGTAGTTCTATTTTTAATTTCTTCAGGAACCTCTAACCTCTGTATTGTTTTTCATAATGGCTGTACAAATCTCCATTTCCATGAACAATGTACTTTTCTCCACACCCTTGCCAGCTTTTGTCTCCTGTCTTTTGATAATAGCCACCCTCACGGACATGGGGCAATATCTCATAATGGTCTTAATTTGAGTTTTGTTGATATCACATGCTGATTTCAAATGTTATGAAAACATCAAATGGTGTTATAATTCTATTTGCTGCTGAGTTAAATTTCTAACCTTATAAATGCCCTGGTTTTTAGTAATGATGCAGGACCAGACTTTCAGATAAAGGTGGAAGTGTATAGTTGCAGTACAGAAGAATCTTCCATAACCAATACACCAAGAAAACTAGCTAAGAAACTTAAAACATCTATAAGTAAAGCCACAGGAAAGAAAATAAATTCAGTGCTTCAAGAAGAGGATCATGAAACATGCTTGCCCTTCAGTTCTGCTATTTTGTAAGTTTTCCAATATAGTATTTATGATGACATAATTATACATTTGTGGTATTTTGAAGTTTTGTACGTGGAGCATATGCTTACATTTTAAATGGAAAAATATCTTGAAGCAGAAACAAAACTTTGTTGTCTGCCATTTATCCAGTTGAAGTATCCTTAATACCTTACTTTAAAGATAGAAATCGATTGAGAGAATGTTTTTTGTGATTAGGAATTCCAATACAGGAGGAGTATCCCTTACCCAAAATACCTGGGACCAGAAGTGTACCGTATTTTGGATTTGTTTTTAAATTTTGGAATATTCACATATACATAATGAAATATGTTAATGGGAGGGACCCAAGTCTAAACATGAAATTCATTCATGTTTTGTACACCTTGTATGTGTAGTATTACGGTAATTTCATATAATATTTTTAAAAATTTATGTATGAAATTAGGTTTTGACTATTTTGACTGCATTCTGTCACATGAAGTCAGATATGGAATTTTCCACTTACACTATCAAGTTGTCACTCAAAAATCTAAAATTATGGAGCATTTCAGATTTTAGATGTTTGGTTGGGAATGTTTAACCTGTAACTCCACAGAAAGAGGAAATATTTTTCTTGAAAAAGGTCTACATATACATCAAAGTATTTGCTACATTATTAGTCTACTAACTGCAGAGTTTCTCCATGTATGTCATACCTTATTCTCAAGGATTTTAAAAAATATTTAATCTTTTCGTAACAAAACCAAATTAGCACATCACACCTAACAAAATAAGGAGTTCTTAATATCATCAGTATCCAGTCTATGTTCAAATTACTCCAGTTCTAAAAAACTCCTCTTGTAGATAAAACAAGATTTACAGTTTTACATTTCTACACTAAAAGTGAGTCTTTTAAGTTTCTTTTCATCTGTTACAGTTGCCTGCCCACTTTTTTTCCTTGCTGTTATTTACTGAAGAAACCAGTCTTGTAGAATTTCCCGTATTTTGAATTTAGCTGATTGCATCTTTGTGATCTTCTTGAACAGTTTTTCTGTCCTTAGTATTATCTATAAGCTGGTATTTAGAGCTAGAGGACTGATTCGATTCAGATTCTTAAGGGTAGATTCACACCTAGTGGGTACAGTGCACACTATCCAGGGAAGGGGCACCCTTACAACTTAACTCAAGCTGTACAAAAGCAATTCATGTAAACAAAACATTTGTAGCCCTGTAATATTCTGAAAAAATTTTTTTAAAAAGGGAAAAAAAGAACAAAAAATAGGACAATAGTGATTCATACTGTTATATGTGCTTCCTACTGTCTTCATGAGGAGACTTTGTCCCACTTTTAGTAATGTTAAAATTGATCATTTGCTTTAGGTATTATGAGCTTGCTCCATACACTATAAAATTCCCTATTAATCTTTCATCTAATAGTTTTAGCAGCCATTGCTGATCATTTGTTGTTTCATTATTGGTTATAATTTTGTTAATTTCTAAATCTGTGCTGCATTTTTCTTCTAAAGAGGAATAATGCAAATAAGAACATTTTCTGTGGATATAGCTACAATGAAATTGGTAGAGGAAGGGGAAGAAAAGTGCTTGATTCTCATATTTACCAAGTTTTAAAACAAGTTGATATCCCAACAATCATGGAGGTGATCGTGTTATTTAACTTAAACTCGAGTTTTTACGTATTTCTGTTTTAGTCTATTATAGTTATATTCTCTTTGATGCCAAAATTGCTCATCTTTGATCACTGGGAAACCGTCAAGCTGATTTCTACATCTTTTTGACACAACCTAATGTTTGGTAGTTTTTTTGCTTTCTGACACAGTTAGATGTTCCTCCTCTGTGTATTTTTCAGCCCAAACTTGAAATCACTGTTTCTTCAAGGAGCCCTGATTTCTTTCACATACTTTACTTAAACCTTATGTTTGTTTCTTCACTGATAATTTTATGTTTATGTTCTTTGGAACACTGTTGATCAAGCTGCATTCCTAGAATTTCTTTGCATGTCTAATGGAGTTGGCTTTTCAGCATGTCAATAATTTTACCGTAATTATAAAAAGCAGAATATTTTAGGTATAGATCCTAGAAATGTCAGTTAGTAATTTAATTACTCTTTTCATGTCAGATATATTAATTGTGAAATATGCTTTGGCACTCTCGCATAGTGGCTTTCAATCTGTTTTGATTGTGATTCATACTAAGAAATACATTGTACATCATAACTGAGTGCACAGTTACATAGGCAGCTAGATGCTAGGAAGTAATACTTGACACTTAATATTTACAATTGATTCTCAAGCATTTTTTTAATTCCCTTGCTTTCAGGTTTTAAAAATGCTGTTTATGAATCATTAAGTTGATTTCATGATGTAGGGATGGGTCCCAATCATAGTGTGAAAAACAGTCATAGAAGATGTGTCTGCCCCATAAGTGTTATTTAAAGGGGAGCAAGGGACTCCATTGTGGTGAGTGTGAATAGTCTCATTTGTCTCCATGTCCTCCCATAAGACTCAGAATCAAGCGGTTTTTGGCCAGGAAACAAAAATTAAATCATCCCATTCCCCAGTGGATTAGAATGAAAACCAGTAATAAGATCAGGTACAACTCAAAGAGGGGGCACTGGAGAAGAACAAGCTGGGTCTATAAGGAATTGCACATGAGATGGCCTGTACTTATGCTGTGTTCCAGTCACTATCATCTTACCATATTAGGCTGAAAATGTCATCATTTGGACAGTTGCCACACTTCATTGGGAAAATGAGTTTTCTCTTTGTTTATGTGCTGTTCACTAATAAGCTGGTGCAGTAATAAATATGTGAGACCTTGAAAAAAAATAAGGGGGAGCAAGGGACCTTTAATTTTCTAATTTTAGATCTAAGACCATTTAATAAACTTTCCTACAGTAAGATTATTTTAAGGATTTGTTAGAAGTTACTTTAATTCAACCATAAAGTAATGAAATTATTTCTTTTTGATGAGTAGATAGTTCTATTTCCAGATTCAAATAGATTTTAGAACAGAAAGAGACCTCAGAGATAACCATCTAGTTTAGTAGTTTGAAAATTTTTCAAGCAATTGAACTCCCAATTTTAAAAAAAATGATGTTACTAGTAATGTCTGTTATCCAACTAAATGATACTTTAGGCAAGTTACATTTTTCCCTGGGCCTCAGTTTTCTCTCATGAAAGATTAAGATGCTTAGACACAACCATTACTTTTTTGACAGCTCCTTAGAGACATTTCTAGCATTTCAAACACCTTTGATGAATATAAAAACAATGAATAGACATCTAAAACAGTTTGAAACTTCACTGTTTGGCAGTGAATACTTAATTTTTTATTCTGTCATTTATTACTTGTGTAACCCAAGACATTAATTTGCTGTTTGAGTTTTTGTTTTTCACTCTGTAAAATGGTAAGTGGCAATGCGTGTAACAATGATAATAAAATAATATCTAACTCCGTAGAATCATTATGAGATTCAATAAGAATTCATGAAATACTTGGAATAAAGTAAGCTTTAATAAATGTAGCATTATTACCATTATTGTTATTATTTTTACTGTTCCCAGACCAGTGCTTTTTCTAAGCCCTTTTTTAAACTCATGCTGAAGCATTTCAGTTTAGAGACTTGACGTAGGATTATAAAACATAGCCACATCTGTTTTCATTTATAACTGTGTTTATAATTTTATAGGAGAGGATCATCTGTGTGATGTTAGAACCTATATTTGGCCTATATTTCTCTTTGAAACCTAGAGGAATTTTTGAGAATAATGTTATTGTGTATTATGTTCTTTTTGATACAGACAGGAATACATGTATTTTATCTTGAAGCATTCATTCTTCTATTGTTTTGTCATTCCACTGGGCTTATTCCTGAATCTAAGCACTGATTTTGTTTATGAACATTTTCCACAAAATTTGTATGTCATTTGCTTATTATGTCATTAAAATTGGTCAAAAGATAAGATAAATCCTTTTACAACATTTCACCAGATTATGTTCTCCTAATACCAGCATTCTAACGACCTTCTGTGAATCCAAAGAATGCTAGGTTAACTCAGCCCAGGACTGATCTTACCTGATAAACTTCTTTAACTGACCACTTCAGCACCATATAGGAGATTTTGTTTTAATAGTGATCTAGGTTACTGATCTCTGATAGAACTTTCAGTCTTTAACCAAAATGGTCACATATAAAACTATATATATCTTCCCTAGTAATATGACACATGACCAAATATAGTTATTTTCCTGACAAATGTGCATTTTTTTAGACTGCCCTTTAGAGTAGTTATTTTTATTTATAACATTCCACCTCCTCCAAAAATGTTATAACAATTGGCCTATTTGATAGAAAAAAATGTAGCTGATTATACTTTTGGGAACTCAATATTAGGGTTGGCTAAAAGGAATGAGTGTAATGTTTTAGAAAGAAAATGTTATCCTGACAAGAATGTTTTAAAAGTGAGGTCATTGTTGGTTTTGGAACTATTGGCATCATAATTAGTCATGGTTTAAAAATGAAGTAACTTGAAATATCATAAAGTATTGTTTGATCTAAAAGAAGACAGTACAGTTCTGGTAATTTTTAGTTTGCTCCCTAATATGATTCATTTATTCATTTTTTGTGGAATTTAGCCCACTAAAATTCCTTTAGCTAGACTTTCCCAGTGTCTCTATAGCTGAATTAACTGTTTTGTGCGCCTTGATAACTATTTAGTACATTATTCTTCATTGTATAAATGTGCATCATTTTAAATAATCTTCTTATAAAAAGTGGTAAAATTGAAACTGATAATTTTCTTGACCAAAGGTGTGTTAAAATTTTTAAAAATAAGCCACTATACTCCATTTTAAATAAGATTGAAGCTATAAAACAAGAATTCTAACAATGATTATTTATGTTTCTAAGAAAAATGTTAAAGGTAATGCATTTTGTAAACTTAACTAAGGAATTACTAAACTGTTGCATATAATTAATTATTTATTCATTTAATCATCTTTGAAATGATTACTCAGCAGTAGTAATATCATGTGGTACATTCAAAAATACATCCATATTTTTACAGTATAATAAAATATGTTCACTATATATCTGCTTTACTAGAAAAAGTATCTTAATTTTAAGGTATTTCATAAATGAGGTATAAAAGCAGTGTAGTATAGTGGGGTTTTCTGTCCAGTATACCTCTTACAGGCAAGTCAGTCACATCCTCTGCACATCAGTTTGTGCATCCGAAAATGTGGACACCAAAATATCTGCCCTACCTGCTTCAAGTAGTTATTCTGAACCTTAAAAAATATATTGCTTGTCAAAGTGCCTTTAACTGCACATACCACTTTGCATGTGATTGATTCTAAGGGATGGTTTTCATCCAGTTACCACTTAACCACATGAATTATTTCATTAGAAAAGTAATATAAACTTGGGAAATAGAATCTAGACAAGAAAAATGTTACTCATAGTTCAGCTAATCTAAACCACATACCTTTTATCATTTTCCAGTCTTTACATGATTTTTTTTTTTTTTTTT